>NW_022681052.1:0-43233 GCF_009764315.1 Trachypithecus francoisi | reverse complement strand
ACTTTAAGTTCTAGGGTACATGTACACAATGTGCAGGTTTGTTATATATGTGTACATGTGCCATGTTGGTGTGCTGCACCCATTAACTCGTCATTTACATTACGGCTGCATAATATTCCATGGTGTATATATATGACATTTTCTTTATCCAGTGTATCACTGATGGGCATTTGGGTTGGTTCCAAGTCTTTGCTATTGTAAATAGTGCTGCGGTAAACATACATGTGCATGTGTCTTTATAGTAGAATGATTTCTATTCCTTTGGGTATATGTCTAGTAGTGGGATTGCTGGGTCAAATAGTATTTCTGGTTCTAGATCCTTGCAAGGCTGTGGAGAAATAGGAATGCTTTTACACTGTTGGTGGGAGTGTAAATTAGTTCAACCATCATGGAAGACAGTGTAGTGATTCCTCAAGGGTCACTTTTTAACTATTACTTTCTCAGACAGCCCTTCCCAGACTGTCCCCTTTTCCACTCTCCCACAGTACTCTTTATATAATGTATTTTCTTTATTAAAATGTATTATGTACATGTAGATTTTCTGTCTTCCCTTCTAGGCTACAAGATTGATGAGAGCAGCACTCTTGTTTGTGCTGTTCCCCAAGATATATCCTCAGAGCTTTTCACATGATTGGTTCTCCATAGACGTTTGTGGAGTCAAGGAGCACTCAGCCTCTAGGAATGGGTGGAAATCCAGGAAATCCACAATTACAACATGGCACGCAGATGTGTGTTGGACTTAGAGAAAAGATACACCCAGTTATTGGAGGCTTATTGCTAAAACACAAAGGCTTATGAGGAATCTATTGCCTCTTTCTAAACCAGATAATTGATTTCTCCAAAAAATCAAGAGATTGAGATTGTTCAAGAGGCACTCTTGGCTCAAGTAATTTGCTTTCTGCAGTAATATCTACCACTTATACTTCTGAAATGAGAAGACCTAACTGGGTTGGTTTGCTATCACCCAATACAAAGCCTCCTTATTGGCCAGAAACTGTTGGCCTTCCTTGTTTCTAATACACCCACCAAGGTCACAACTCAATGTCTATGGGGACTAGGCAGGTAACTTATATGAGTGAAGCAAACTGGGTTTGTTGTTATTATGGCAACTTAAGAAGAACTTGTTCTATGTAGACCTACATCTACGACTATTCCTCACATCTGTAAATATATACATCCTCTCCCATGTTTCCTGAAACATATATCTTGTCAGTCTCTCCTATTCTCCCACTTTTGATGGAACACAAGGCCAAGCAGTATTTCATTTTTGTTTTTACCTCAAGAAAAACAACTGTGTAAGCACAGTGGTAAATAACAATTGAGATTTGGCCTCAGCATCAGAGATTGTGGCAACTGGAGCGCATGCTCAAGCTCAAGGACAGTGCCGAAGCTACCTCCAGCTAAACCTGCCTTGTGGAAATGCAGTGTCTACATTTATTTAGAGAGAGACTAGAAATCTAGAAGTTCAGGTAAAATCTCTTGATTGTTAATTGCTGGCAATTTGTTTAAACATTAAACACTGTGAAAATAAAATACGCTTGTTAAACAAATACGTCATCTCCAGATTTGACCTTTGGACTGCTAGTGGTTGGCCCCTGTCAAATATCATTGTTTCTAAATGAGTCAGTGCCAACAGGATTTGGAAAAGGAGCAGCGCTGATGTCACTACACCCAGTGTGATCCTTGGCAGCTTTGCAGAAGGAGCCATTGCGACTGCTAGACAGACCAGTAGTTCATGAGCATGGGCTGCTGCAGGAGGGTTATCTAACTGGAGGGGGAATTGGGAGGTGGGGAGAGTCACCAAGTAAGTCTTCTCAGAACTACTTAACCTAGAGGGCAAGAAGGGGTATTCCTATTGGAGGAAGGACTACAGCACACACAGATGTGAGAACTTGTGGCACTTCTAGGAAACTTCAAACAGCACCATCTTCTAAGAGTGTAGGGTGATTGTGCGTGTGGTGCAGGGAGGTGGTGTAAGAAGGGGCAGAGGAGGCAGGAAATGAAGCTGCCTAGGGCAATGACAGCCCTGCATGATATTCTTAAGACTTTAAATAGTGTCCAAAAGTATTTGAAGGATGTACTGAGAGATATTATTCTGGGCCTTGATGTCTTAGTCTTACAGTTGAGGTAAATCCCACTGGCAGATACCTAGAGCATTAACTAGCAGTAGGTTTGAGGCTATTAACATTTCAAATATATATATTTAATAGCAATATAATTTATTATATAAAATAATATAGAAAACAATAATAATATAATTTAAATATATATAAATAATTTTTTTTCTTTCTGTAGTTTTTTGGGAAACAGGTGGTGTTTGGTTACATAAGTAACTTCTTTAGTGGTGATTTGTGAAATTTTGGTGCACCCATCACCTGAGCAGTATACACTGCACCCTATTTGTAGTCTTTCATTCCTCATCCCCTTCCCACCCTTTTCCCTTGAGTCCATTCTGTCATTTTTATGCCTTTGCATCCTATAGCTAAGCTCCCACTTATGAATGAGAACATACAACGTTTGGTTTTCCATTCCTGAGTTACTTCACTTAGAATAAACTTATGATGGAATACTACCGGAATACTACTCAGCCATAAAAAGGAATGAATTAATGGCGTTTGTAGTGACCTGGATGAGGCTATGAACATTTCATCTGATAGAGCAAACTCTAGGTAAGCAGTAAAGCTCTCGATTCTCCCTAGAGCCAACCCTCACACCCACAGTCACTTCTAGAGTTTTGTCTGTTACCTGAAGGCAGAATTATTTGAATGCCTACTTATCTATATGCCATCTTTGTTGTTGGGCCTCCTTCCTTTACTGTAGCTAGTTGATTTTGGGAGTGTATATCCTTACCTAGAGCCTTTTATGGTCCTGATAGGGACCTGGACTCCTCTCTGGTGAGTAAAATTTAGGTAAGTACAAGTTTTTGCTTTTGACTATCTGAGCTGCTCAGAATATACTTGGCTATTTGCCATGACTGTAACAGGTAACACAAGAAGAGAAAATGAGAAAAATGTTGATTAGTACTGTGGAGGCTGGAGTTTCCAAAGGCAGTCATGTGATGGACACAGGTGGATGGGACACGAGAAGCCTGTAGGCATCTACCTACTGACATACTAGTGCTACCTCCAGGTAGCCCTCTCCCCTATCTGGGCCCAGGAGCACTCTGGCTGGGAGTTGGGGGACATATGTAGAAAGGGGCCAACCCCCATGAACTACTCAGAACAAGCTGACAGGCACTGTAGTGACACCAGTGGTGACCAGTGAGGGCTTTCCAGGGCAAGAATGGGAGGAGGGCACTCGAATGCCTTGAGATGTAGCTGTTCAGCAACTGTATGGAAGTATTCCAGTATTTAGTAATCGTTACAGGCATACTAGTGAAATCTAGCCAAATCTTGGACCTGAATATATGACTCTGAAAAAGATGAACATCAGAAACCTCCCCTTCTGCTGTGCCTTAGGGAAAGAGTCTTCTACAATTTACCTAAACCATGAGTTCAATTGGATTTCTTTGGCTATACTTGAGGCTTTGCATAGCTCTTTCCTGTGGAATGTCTTTATTTCACAAAAGTTGTAAAACCTCTCAAGTTATTACAAACCTGCTTTGCTTATTTTTTTTCTAGATTATTCCAGAAGCTTGAGAAGACCAAAACTGCTTGGGCAAAGGGTCTCAGAAGTAACATGGAGAAGAGATTGGAAGGAGGCAAGGTTGGAGGAAGGGATCTCTAATCCAAGTTAACAAGTTCGTGGGATGGAGAAGAGGGCAGATTCAACAGCTGTTTTTGAGATTATCATTTGGAGTGAAAGGAAGATTGGGATGAGTTAAGTTTCTGACCCAAGTGAAGTGAAGGATAATGATGCACTCATAGGCAATCATAGTGGATACTGGCTACAATAAGGGATTTCATTTCTCTGACCTCAGTTTGCTTATTAGCAAAATGGGGGTAAAATTGGGGTAATAATGGTACCTGTCTTATGGGGCTGCTTTTAGGATGACACGAGATAATGCATACCAAGTGTTTAAGTCCGGGATTGACAGGCAGTAAGCATTCACTGAATAGGGCTTAGAAAGTGTTCAGTGAATTTGCTGCAAACCACAAAGCTAGGTAAGTGATGGAGATGGGGTTCTAGCACCTCATTAAAGCACAGTCTGGTCACTTCACCTGTTAACATCGGGTAGAAGCAGTCAGAAGGGGGACAAGTCTAGGGAACAGTTATGTGATGAGCTTGGTTTTGAAATATGGAGACATTGATGGAGTGGGGAGGGGATGTCTAGTAGGTAGTTGGACACACGGGACTGAACTTAAAAGAAATCTTGGCTAGAGATGTCCTTTTACCCACAGTCATCCCTCACAATGTATGTGAAGTTATAAAGATCGAGAGTGACCTAATAGTCAAGTAACTGACAGATGATGTTTAATAAAATTATGTGACCAAGATTATTGTAAATTCTTTAAGTGGTTTTAGTCAGAGTTTTATGTTTGACTATTGATCTCTCTTGCCAAAAAATTTTTATGGTGCCATAGAATTGTTAACTGCAATGAAAAGCCCATATTTCAGAAACATAAAAGCCATCTCCTAACCATATGAAGTTTAAAGATTTCTACATTAAAAGCTACCCCATTAAGAAGTTAATTAATCCTCAGTCAAAATTTCTAAACTTCATTTCCTTCAACTGAAAGTAGTTTTATAACTCTTTTAATATGCTGAATAATTTGTTTGTTTAACATTATTTAAGGAAACAGATTCCTATTATAGGTTGTGTCACAAGTTGAATGGGGAAAAAAATCTTCAGTGCTCCTCAAGTTTGATCTTATTTGCTTTCTGGCACCACCACCCACTCTTGGCCTCCCATCAGATACTTTATCACACTGTTGATGTGAAGTTGCCTGTTTGTATGTCAGAAGCTTAAACCTAAATAGAAAAAAAAAATTGTATTTCAGATCAACTGGCTACAAGTTTATGAAGACAATACAACTGTGTATAGCATAGTGGGAGATAGCAAACTATGGTTCACAGATCAGATCTGGCTTGCTGCATGTTTTTGTATGGCCCATGAACTAAGACTGGTTTTTACATTTTTAAATTGCTGAAGAATATCGAAATAAAGGTAACATTCCATTCTATATGAAAACTGTAGGAACTGAAAATTCTATTTTATGGGAACACAGCCATGCTCATTCACGTATGCATCATTTATAGTTGTTTTCATGCTACAATGGCAGAATTGACTATTTGCAACAAGGACTGTATATGGTGTTTTCAGTGCTTCACAGTGCTGTCCAGCAACCCACTAATCACAAGGATGAGGTTACAACTCCACAGCATTTAAAGTGCATATCACTCTCTATAGTAACATTTTAAAAAATTACTAGTGCTATAGCCACCATGTCAAAAAGAAAAGAAAGCATAGTGGGCTCCAAATGTCATGCTTCTAAGGCACCGTGGAGTGTGTATTGTTTTGTCACCAAATTAAATAGTGCTATGGTTTAAATATGACCTCCCCAAAGTTCATTTGTTGGGAATTTAATCCCCAATACAACAGTGTTGGAAGGTGGGGCCTAATAAGATGTAATTAGTTAATCATGAAGGCTCTGCATAAATAGATTAATGTTGTTATCGTGGGAGTGGGTTAGTTATTGAGGGAGTGGTTAGTTACTGTGAGAGTGAGTTTGTTATAAAGGTGAGTTTGGCTTATCTTGCTCTCTGCCTCTTTCCCTGCCACCTTCCACCATGGGAGGGCACAGCAACAAATGCCCTTGCTAGATGTTGGCCCCTTGATATTTAACTTCCCAGCCTCCAGAGGTGTGAGCCAAATAAATTTCTGTTCATCGTAAATTACACCATCTGTAGCATTCTGTTATAGCAGCACAGAACAAACAAAGCAGAGGAGAAAGCATTGTGTTTATTACATGTTGACACTCCAAACAATATAATAGATTAAGCACTCATCACATTTTTTCCAACTCACACAAAAGCAATGACCAGAAAAATTAGAAAATTTAAAATAGAATATCTCATCACAGCACAATTTCTTTAAAATAATAAAAAATGAAAATGAGACTACAAATAGAATAAGTTTCCAAGTGGCTTATTTGTTATGCAAGCAAGGCAAAATATTTTATTGATGTTGAGTTCATTAAATCATGTTTGATTATAGCAGCAGATGGAATATATGCAGTGAAAATAAATTCGTTTAAGACTATTAGCCTTTTGGTGACACTGATTGCTTGGTTGAGAACATTGACAGCAGCATCAATAGTGAATTTTAAAATGACTTCTAGTGGTTTTCCTTAGCTCTTGTTGACAAATATTACCAACGTGTCTCAGTTGTTTATTTGAGGAGTCAGTGCTGAGTTTGAAGTGAATGAAGAAATAGCTTCTATGAAGAGCCTGTGTAGAAGAACTATGCGCAAGATTATTTTAAAAGAAAATGAAAAAACACTAATTCAACATGACCTGAAGTGGAATCTGCCAAGATGTGTTGCAACTGTTCATGGTAAAAAATATCTATGGAGCAGAAAAAGGCTTTTGGAACAAATTTAGAAAGTGGGTGAAAATGTAAGATATTTAAAGCCTATGATTACTAATTGTAATATTCACCATCAGGTACTTTGTGGAAAATATTTAAATCTGTGATGTTATTGAATCAGTGGTATCAAAGGTTAATTTTATTGGCTCTTCTGGACTTTTAACCATTGCCCATTTAATAAACTTTTTTTCAGAAATAGGAAGTAAATATCCTGTCAGATCAGCATTAACATATGAACATTTGAATCAATTTCAATAAGGCACATTAACTTTGAACTCCAATAAGGTGAAATGTGATATCATTCCCATTGCATTTTTTTTGGGCCCTACTAAGCCAGTATTACAAAAAATATTCATTCACATCATATTTTGAATTTGATTAATAAAAATTTTTAGAAGCTTGTTTTCTTTCTTTACATAAGTACCTGCATCTTACATATATATTTGATTTTGCTTTCCGGACAGCAAAGACTAAAATATTGACTATCTGTGCCTTTACAGAAAATGTTTGCCAACCTCTATTGTATAGTCCCAATTTGTAATACTGTTGTGTTAGCTAGTTTTGTGAGTCAGATTGGCAAGTCTGTGACCCAGTTATGCAATCAAACACCAAGCTTCACAATCTTCACAGGTGTTGCTGTGACGTACTTTGTAGATGTGATTAACATCTACCATCCATCAAATTCAATTAAGGGAGATTATCCTCAATAAATTGGGTTGGTGTGATCCAATTAGTTGACAAACCTTATGAATAGAACTGAGGTTCCTTGAAAAAGAAGAAATTCCTCCTGAGGATAGCTCCTGCCTGTGAGTTTCCAAACTGCTCTTCCTGACAGCCTCACAATCATATTAGCCAATCCCCAATCTCTCTCCCTCTCTCTCATATATATATACACACACACACACACACGTATATATATGTATATGTATAATATGTATATATATGTATGCATGCATTTATGTATGTATATATATGTATGTGTATATATAATCTCCTATTCTGGTCATCTGGGGGAACCCTAATGCCACTGCTGTCTGTACAAGAGATTATTACCTAACTTACACTGCTAGAAAGCAGAAAAGAAAATGACTGCAGATAAAATGAAATAATTTTTTGTTACTCCGGTTCAGCTGTGATACTGCCTATGTATCTTAATGACTCTCAGTGTAAGGCAGAAAGGGGTAGTGAGAGTCATGAATAAGAAAGAAAACTCAGCAAAACTTAAATTCAGCCTTATCACTGTGGATCAGACATGATTTTTTTTTTCTGGACAGAATCTGTTCCCAGAGCAGAAAATGAGATTTTTCGAGGAAATGTCCCCATTAGCCTAACTCTAGGGCTCTTTTCCTGGGGCCCACTGTTGCTGGCTGTGACAGCACCCTTCACCTTGCAGTGATGTTGGTAAATAGTATATTTACGTATTTTCAGAATAAAACTTCTAGAGCTTACATCAGATTTTCCAACAGGTTTGTGGCACCAAAACGATAAAAAGCTGTAAATGGGTCAGGCGCGCTGGCTCATGCCTGTAATCCCAGCACTTTGGGAGGCTGAGGCTGGTGGATCACCTGAGGTCGGGAGTTCGAGACCAGCCTGACCAACATGGAGAAACCCCATTTCTACTGAAAATGCAAAGTTAGCCGGGCGTGGTGGTGCATGCCTGTAATCCCAGCTACTCGGGAGGCTGAGACAGGAGAGTCACTTGAACTCGGGAGGCGGAGGTCGCGGTGAGCTGGGATCACGTGGTTGCACTCCAGCCTGGGCAGCAAGAGAGAAACTCCATCTCAAAACAAAAACAAAAACAAAAAACAGGCGGCTGTAAACGATCCACCTCCATGTCACGTGCTGTGTACATTGCCTCTCTAACCCTTACAATAATCATATGAAGTAGGTACTAGTATCCCATTTCACAGATGAGAAAACTGAAGCTTAGAAAAATGAATTTATTTGTCCCTGTCTGGATTCGAACCCAGATCTGACACCAAAGCTCACGCTGAGGGGAGTTAAGGAGATGGTTTGTTCAGTCCCCTAGGCATGGCAATCAGGAAACTCTCTGCACTTGTGGTGGCGGTCTGGGGAGCCCCAGGTGGGGACTGGCCTCTGCCCCCTCCTCTGGGGAGGAGACAAGGTGGGAGTGGTCCTCAAGCTTTGCGTGAAGTGGGGTGGGCTGGCGTGTCCCAGCCTACCGGGCACCAGCCTTCTAGTGTGCCCCTGCTCAACGGGAGGGAGGAGGGGGCGGGGAGCCCCGGGGAGGGAGGAGAGGGCGGGCCCTGAGAGGAGTTTGAAAAGAGGAAGGAAGTGGGGCCCTGCGGAGCCCAGCTACCCCCTGCCGGCTTCCCCACAGGAGGACGCGAGGCCCCGGCTCAGTCATGGCCCCCTGGCGCAAAGCTGACAAGGAGCGGCACGGCGTGGGTAGGTGCGGGCGCCAGGGCGCGGCAGGGAACGGGACAGGTGGCGGGAGAGCCGCGAGCAGGAGGATGCTGCGGGGCTGGCGGCGCGGGGTGGGCAGGGCGCGCCGCCTGCAGGTCAGAGGGCGCAGCCTGCGGCGGGGCCCCGGGGGCGGAAAAGCCAAGGCTCGGGGAGAGGACGGCGGGACCCCACCCCGCACGCTAAGCACAGCCCTCGTCCTCTCGCCTGCCGAGGGAACCTTAGGCATTTCCGAGATAGGGTCAAGACTTGAGCTTGACAACTCAGCTCTTCGCGCCAGATTCATCGTCCCCAGGAGTGCCCCAACTCGCCGCATGGGAGACTTGGCCTTATAGAGGGAGCTGCACTCTCCTCAGGCTCAGCCTTGGCCTGCCCACCATGCATACTTCCACCCCCTCCAAAGCGACACCCATCTGCCTGCTTCCCCTGTCTGTTCCTTCTGGGTCAGGTGACTCCCGATTTGGCAGGGCATCCAGAGGGCAGCTCAAACTTGGGGGATGGGGCTGGACGGTGGGGTTCTCTACTCAGCCCCTAAGAGCCTCTGGGGAAAAAGGCTCCCGTCAGGTGGTCTGAGGGTAACCAAGAAGCTGGCTTTGTCAGCCTCAGCCATCTAAACTCCCAGAGGCCTCTGCCTGGAGCTGAGGGGCGGAAGTGGTGACTGGGGGGAAGGGAGGCCTCAGGTGCTGCTACTCTCTCTAAGTGGCATCCGTGGTGCAATCTTCGTGGACTCACTGTGGTTTTCAAACTTAAATATCAATTAAAAAGTCACTCTGGAGCTTCCTACACAGGCAGATACCAGACACCATCTCAGAAATAAAGATTTAGCAGGTGAGGCATTGGAAGACCCAAGCGCCCAGAGGGATTCGATGCAGGGGGTCCCCAGGCCACTGTTTGGGAAACACTGCCCTGGAGAGATCAGTAGTTATCCACTCAATTACTAGGCACCGGGCATGGGGTGGGGGGCATTTTGATATGAATGGTTCCCATCCAGAGAACAAATAATAATTCATATCCTCAAGGGGCAGTTACAAAGTAAGGAAGGATACAGCTTCTGCCCTTGAGGACTTATGTGGAAGGCTAGAGGCTTGGACTGGGAAGTCAGAACTGAGTTGAAATCAGGGTCTGTTTCCTCGTCTATAAAGTGGGAGTGTTAATAGTAATGCAGGTCTCATGAGACTCTTGTAAGGATTGAATGGGGTTATGCATGGAAAGCATTTAGTAGTGTGCTGGCTCAATGAGAATTAGAGATTGAGGTCAAGGGGCTTACCTAGCAGCTACAGAACCAAGAGACACCAGCACCAGGATGCACCCTAATGCCAGATTCAGGACAGTCATGCCTTATGAGACTGTAGTGTTTCATGGTTTGCAAGACCAAATGTCATGCAGTCTCTGTCTGACTTCAGAACCCGCATATGAGGCAGTGTATTATTCCCACTTTACAGATGAAGTAACCAAGTTAACATCACTTGGAAGCAATGAAGCTGGGCCTTAAATTCAATTGTCTTCAGACCCTAGGTCATGGCACCAGAAAAGCATCTAGAAGGGAAACATCATGGCTAAAGGCAGGGAGCTGGCATCCCTGCAGTGTGTGGGTCCAACAATAAATATTCTGCTTTGGTTTTAGTATTGCTTTTAGTGTTAAAAAAAAATTGCAGAGGTAGATTATGGCTAGATTGTGAAGGGCTTTAAGTGCCAAGCTTCAAAGTTTGGATTTCCTTCTGTGAGCACTGGAGGTTTTGAGCAGTGTCATCTGGAAGAAGTTAAATAGTTAATTAGGACAGGAGTGGGGATTGGACTTAGAATAGAAGGTAAATGGGTAACAGTTTTACCTGTCTACTTACTGCCTGGTTAATCTAGCAGGAGGTCACTTATAATCAACATTGCCTGTTAACTTTTACTAGGTTAATCCACTCTGCCTGAGGCTCTTGTCAGTGAAGAGAGCTTTCTCCTTGCAGGAGAGAGGAAAGGGTAGAAAAGGAGGAGGTAGAAAGAGAAACTAACAGTATCAGTTAGGGTTAAGTGTGACTAAGGGTGACAGTAAACTTCCAAAATTGTGGCCTAACCAAACTGCAAGTTTATTTATGTCTTGCATAGAAAGCTCAGAAATGGTCTGTGAAGAGGTGGTAAGTGATTTGTTTTTCTAAGACCACCAGAGCGGGCACAAAAGAACCAGCGACTAGGCAAGTGTAGGAGCAAAACTGCAAGTTTATTTTGGTCACCTAAGGTGTGGGGAAGAGGTCTGTCGGCCTCCGGCAAAGAAGGCCGACAGAGTCCCCCTGTGGGGCTCTCCGACGGAGTTCCCACAGTCCCGACATCCCGACAGGAGTGGGGCTGTGAGAAGGCTGCGCCTGGCGGCCCTCCGGAGTGGCTTTTCTAGGAGTGGGCGGGCAATAGGCGGGGCACGGGCATGTCAGGGGGCGTTCCGCAGGTGCAACCAGGTAAATGTTGGTCTCTTTGGATTGACATCACCTGGCGCATGCCTGGTTGGTCTGCACCTTCCCTGGTCGCTGGCTGCATTTTCGCGCATGCGGGAAAAGTTGGGGAGGGGGGAGGATGAAGAACCCGGAAGTGCACCATCTTGCCTCCGTTCATCCAAACATTCCAACCTTTTATTGGTAATAGTGATAAGGGGCGCCGTGGTCTGTCTGGCTACTTCCTGCTGTTAAGGGGCGTCGTTAAGGTCGAGGCCCATGGTTGGCATTTGGACGCACGGATGAAAAATAAAATAAGGCACAGTATTAGTATAGGAATGAGGAATGGAAGCATTTGTTGGAATAGGGGCAAAACCCAGAAGGAAGGTCCCAGCAAGGTTGAGGAGTATGAGATAGTTAAGAAAATTTAGTGAGTTTGAGGCGAGTGGGGAAAAGCCAAACTGATTTCCACTGATTGCTTTCAGTAGGGGCCCTTTTTAGCTGGGAATGAGGAACAAGTGTGCAGAGTAGTTGTTGGCCAGGCAGCAATTAAGGAGTGGAGTTTTTGTGGAGTAGATGGCTTTCCGCTTACTCCTACTACAGAGATATTGGATGGAAGGCTAGGTCCAGAGAAGGACGGCAAAACAGAATAGGTAGCCTCGCTGTTGATTAAAAAATTGATTGTCTTACCTGCTACCAGGAGAGTTACCTGCGGCTCGGCAAGGGTGATGGGGGTCCCTGAGTCTCGGCACCTTCAGTTGTAGTTGTTGTCCAGATGTAGGAGCTGGAAGGAGCTCCCAGGGTCCTGGGAAAGGGGGTCACGTGGAGATGCAGCACCTGTTCTCAGGGTGGGGCAATCAGACTTCCAGTGTCCTCCCTGCTGGCAAGCAGGGCAGGGGGCTGCTGGTGGACGAGGGTTAGGACATTCACTGGCCCAATGTCCTGACGCCTTGCACTTATAGCAAGGCTGCGTTGGGGCTCGGGGACCTTGCGGACACCTGTTGGCATAGTGTCCTGCCTTGCCACACTTATAGCAGGCTCCTTTCGTAGCCTTGGAGTCTGCGGAGTGTGTACTCTCTGGCCTGGGGTTACGACTGGGCTGTAAAGCCGCTGCTAGGAGCTGGGCCTTCTGTTTGAGTAGTGCCTGTCGCACTGCCTCAGCCATCTCCTCTCTGGAGTTATAGACCTTAAAGGCTAATTTCACCAGGTCTTGTATTGGTGTCTGAGGACCATCCTCTACCTTTTGAAGTTTTTTACGAATGTCAGGAGCTGATTGAGAAATGAAATAAGACGCCAAAATGGTGGCCCCTGTGGGGGAGGCCGGATCTAACCGGGTATATTGGGTTAGAACCTCAGTCAGCCTATTTAAGAATGCAGCTGGATTTTCTTCTGGATTTTGAATAATTTCTTTTAATTTGTTAAAATTTACAGTTTTGTTTGAGGCTGCTTGCATACCAGCCAACAAACACTGAACCATTATGTCTCACCTACGGCGCCCAGGCTGGTTTGCTTGGTAGTTCCAGTCTGGGTCTGCCGAGGGGACTGCTTGCTCCCCTAGTGGGATGGCGGCGTCAGTTAAATGTAGTTGGTTGGCGTGCTGCCTGGCGGCAGCTAGGATGCGCTCTTGCTCCTCAGGGTTTAGGGTGGAGGTTAGGATAACCTGGAGGTCATGCCAAGTTAAGTCACAGGCCTGACAAAGGTATCTAAATTTCTTTATGTATATGGTAGGATTTGCTGAGAAATCACCTAAACGCTTCTCAATTTTGGAAAGATCAGCCAGTGAAAAAGGGACATGTACTCTGACTACCCCCTCCGCCCCAGCCACCTCTCGCAAAGGTGCTAACACTCTAGGAGGGTGTGGGCAGAGATAGGGGACTCAAGACAGCCAGTTGGGGGCCCCGAAGGAGGCACGGGACTGAGTGGATTACTAGTAGGTAAGGAAGAGGAAAGAGGAGTCTGGATAGGGGGAGGAGGAGGAGTCTGGGCAGGAAGGGAGGGGGTGGAGAGAGCGGGGAGAGAAGGAGGAGTATAGGGCAGGTTGGGAAGAGAGCATAAGGCCCAAAAGCCTTGTATGTAATTAATTTCGGACCACTTGCCTAGCCACTGGCAGAAATTGCTGAGGTTGATCATGCCACAGTGGAAAGGAAAATTAACCGCTTCCTCCTAAGGTCTTGTTCAAGCTGTAAGGTTTTTAAATTGGCTAGGAGGCACCCTAAGGGGGGTGCTCTTTGGAAATTTGGACTGGGGGGTTTCCCATCTGTTTCCTCTTTACCAACACAATGGACACAATGGAAATGGAAATGGATCCCTGCCTGGCTTCAAAGCGTCCTTTGGAACCAGCAGAGACAGACTGGAGGCTCATGGAGCCAAAGTGGAGATTACCTTCAGGTGGACGTCTCCGTCCTGAATGGGTCTCCCGAGCCACATGGTGGCTCCAAATGGACCTCGGACCTGCGCAGGATTTTGGCCGAGGGAGGTAAAGAGGAGACAAGGGCACTTACCCCAGGGAGGCCGTGAGAGTGAGGGAAGCGGGTCTCAGGTCCTGGTCCGTCTGCCGCATGGGAGCAGGAGGAGGTTCCTCAACCCTTAGAGGCCTGAGGAGGGGTCTCCTCCCGGGTCTTCGGCACCAACTGATTTGTTTTTCTAAGACCACCAGAGCTGGCACAAAAGAACCAGCGACTAGGCAAGTGTAGGAGCAAAACTGCAAGTTTATTTTGGTCACCTAAGGTGTGGGGAAGAGGTCTGTCGGCCTCCGGCAAAGAAGGCCAACAGAGTCCCCCGGTGGGGCTCTCCGATGGAGTTCCCACAGTCCCGACATCCCGACAGGAGTGGGGCTGTGAGAAGGCCGCGCATGGCGTCCCTCCGGAGCAGCTTTTCTAGGAGTGGGAGGGCAATAGGCGGGGCACGGGCATGTCAGGGGGTGTTCCGCAGGTGCGACCAGGTAAATGTTGGTCTCTTTGGATTGACATCACCTGGCGCATGCCTAGTTGGTCTGCACCTTCCTGGGCCGCCGGCTGCATTTTCGCACGCGCGGGAAAAGTTGGGGGGGGGATGAAGAACCCGGAAGTGCACCATCTTGCCTCCGTTCATCCAAACAGTAAGGTGGCTCATTCTATGTCTCACACTGTATCCTTGGCATGTGTCTTCTGCCTTCTGAGCCACACAGGCTGCTTTTAAGCTTCAGTTATCAGGCCCACCTTCCAGCCAGCAAAAAGGATGCAGGGAAAAAGAAGGTCATGACTTTTCCGTTTAAAGACATTTACCTGAAGGCACACTTGACATTTCTTCTTACCTCCTATTGGCTAAAATGTAATCACATGACTGACTATAGCTGCAAGGGAAGCCAGGAACTGTAGTCTGTAATGTAGGCAGCCATGTACCCAGCTAAAAATTAGGAGTTCTCTTCGTAACTAAGGAGAGGAGGAAGAATATTGAGGAGGATATATTAGTTTGCTAGGACTGCCATAGCAAAATACCACAGACTGGGTGGTTTAAACAACAGAAATGTATTTTCTCACAGTTCTCGAGGCTGGAAGTCCAAAATCAAAGTACCAGCAGTGTTGGCTTGTCTCGTGGCCTGTCTCCATGGTTTGCAGATGGTTGTCTTGCTGCCTCTTCATTGCTTTCTGTGCAGGCACTCCCTTGCTGCCTCTTCCTCCTGTCATGAGGACACCAGTCATATTGGATTAGCATCCCACCCTAAAGGACTCATTTTAACTTAATCACCCCTTTATCTCCAAATATGCCCTTATCTCCAAATAGGAGTACATTCTGAGATGCTGATGACTGGGACTTCAGCATAAGAATTTTGGTGGGGACACAAGTTTGTGACAAATAATCTGTGGTCTCTGGCATGGTATTTTGGGACTATAAAGAGGGCTTCAAGGCAGGAGTCCTGAGACAAAGGGTGAGGGTAGAAAAGAGTTGTTTACCCTGAAGCTGAGCCTGCCAGACAGATTTGTGTGGTACTGTAGCTATTCTTGTAGGGGAGGGAAAAGCTTCTTTCTGCTACTGCATCTTGGGTTTTCTGTAAATTAGACTAACAAAAGACTGATGAACAAGAGAAAACAAATAAGTTTATTAGCCTGTACATCCTGCTTACATATGGAGTACTCAAAGGGTTGGTTTGAACTTGAGCTTATACAGCATCTTAGCAAAGGTACAATAAAGATTTAGAGAAGTAGCAAGACAAAGGAGGGTTTTAGGCTTCCAAGGGCAGCAAACTGTGGGAAGGGAAATATATGGGGAATCTAATGGAAGATAAAGGGTTATTTGTGCAGGTCCATCTTGGAGCCAACTTTCTGTCTTCTTCATGGTCATAAAACTTCCCTGGGAGAGGGGATTTATGGCAGTCCTTATTTTTTAGGAGTTTCTTCAGATAAATAAATATCCAGGAGAGCTTCTTTCTGTACCTGTTGATTCTTATGTGCATCCAGCTCAAAATAATATGCCCTATGGAAGTGGCATATTTTGATCACGTTTTGATCAGAAACCTGTTCTGTATGCAGCTTCTCTCTAGCTGTGGTTTTACACCAGTGTGTAGTGTTGAGGAATATTTGTTGGTTTCTTCTGAGGGCGGTGAGGGAGAATCTGTTCCAGGTCTCTCCCCCAGCTGCCAGTGGTTTGCTGGCAATCCTCAGCATTCCTTGGCTTGCAGAAGCATGGCGTTGATCTCTGCCTCCATCTTCACGTGGTATTCTCATTGTGTGCGTGTCTGTCTCCACATTTCTCCTTTTAAAAAAGACATCCAGTCAGATTAGGGCCCACCCTAGTGACTTCAGTTAAATGTGATTACCTCTGTAAAGACTCTGTCTCCAAATAATATCACATTCTGAGGTACTGGGAGTTGGGACTCCAACGTCTCTTTTTTTTTGGAGGGGGTGGGCACAATTCAAACTATAACAGGCTCTGCAGAAGCAGAGAAGGGATCTTTTTCACATCTTGGTTGGGGAATATGGAGGAATCCATGACCAGCCCGTGGTCCAGGGATGTGGGTGATGCTGTCACAGCCCAGTACCCTGGACAGAGCTGATCCATGCACACTGACAGACTTGGAGTGGGCAATGTGTGCTGGTGTCATTTGCAGCACGTATTTTTGTTGCAGGGAACAAAATCTAGTCAAACCAGTTCAAGGAAAATGTGTGTGGTATGTATCTGTGGGAGAGCAGGGGGAAGTGGTGTATTTTAGGGTCAGAAGAATCATATGGAAATCCAGGAAACAGGAGGAGCCAGGCCTCGGAAAGGGCTTGAACTGAGGCGACCCTGGAATCCTCTGCCTCTCCTCTCATGGCTTCTCAGCTTCTCTGAGCATGCCGGCTCTGGTCTCCTTTCTCTCCCCACCACCTCCCTTTGATTGTATTGCTCTTCATAGCTGATACTCTAACACCACAGTGGTGACCCCAGCATGCAACCCACCCCTCTCTGCACAACCTTGCAAGGCAAGCATCCACTTAATCTTCTGTGTGTTTATTTGTTCAAAGTCCCAACAGAAGGGAGTGGCAGCTTGGTTTCTGTTTGTAAGAAAGACCACCCAAATCAGAGGTCGTTGCCAGCCTAAGAATGGGCCTCACTCTGGTGAGGATGCTGCCCCTGGCAGGTCTAATTCTCTGTGACTATGAGGTGGGGTCACATGGCTTGCTACTCATCTAGCAGGAACCATGGGTGGGGACTGATTCTTTGAGTGGAACCTGCATTCCAAACACACCCAGGGCAGAACTTCACTACAGAGGGACCAATTATACTGCTTTTATTGCCAAAAGCAACAGTTGAAAGTATAGAGAGCATCATTCACTCATTAACTTGTTCATTTGTTCACTCATTCATTCTTCGTTAACTTCTTAAATATTTGTTGGGTCTGTGTGCCAGGCATTATGCTAGTCACTGAGATTACTAGAATTAGGCCAATATGGCCCCTATCCTTCTGGGGCCTACGGTCTAGTAGGGAAGATGAAAGAGAACTTCATTTAATAAATCAGTAACCATATAATTACAAATTGTGATATGTGCTATTGTAATATGAGTGAGAATATTAGGAATGGTCTTGAATTAGATGATGTGAGAAGGCCTCTCAGGCACAATGGGGAAAAGAATTCCAAAGCCAATGCTTGGAGGGATATTAATACATGCATCTTTGCTACAGTGGCTGACTGTACCTTTGGACTGGTCCCCAGAAATTAGTCTGGTGAAACAAAAATACATGGATTAGACATCTAATTCCTTCCTACCACCAATTCTTAGGTGCTGGGGCTTCCTACTTTCAGAGGCTTCAGCAACTTGGGGCTGTTCAGGAGTGCCTGCTGGGCTGGCTGTTTGAGTTCATGTAAGGAGACTGTCCTAATCCGTAGTTATCTGGGCGCCTCATTAGTCTGTGGACATCTTGCTCCTAACCATAATGTTTGCATTTGAATGAGTCTTGAAGACAGATTGTGTTTTCTAAACTCTGCTTCCTCCTGAGATCAGCATCCTATTGCTGCTGTCTGTTGAGAGGAAATGTAGTCACCATACTGCTCTGCTAATTTCTGGACCTTTGGATTTGTTGGTTTTTTTTTTTTTTTAAAGCTTACAGGCCTTTAATTTAATAGTCAGTTACACATGGGTGCCACAGTCTGTGCTCTGCAGCATATGTTCTGCAAATGGGAATGATAGTGCTTATCACCACGCAACTCCAGAGGAGTCTGGGTAGAGACACCACAAATGTCCCCTTTAATAGGCACTTTCTCCTTTCTTCCCCCTTCCCTTAATTGGTGTGAACTGAAAAACAGGCTGAGTTTGCGTGCTGCTTAAGTCTTACTCTGTTGTTAGTTCTCCTTGGAGAAAGTCATTCATTGTCTCCCTGCCCCCCACCAGGTCAGCTTCTGCTTTGGTTTAAAGTCATGGTGGCAGAAACTGAGGCTGGAGAAAGTATGACCGCTAACGTGGGCACTTTCCAGAACCCTCTCCGTTCATCACTCCAGGGCAGTGGTCTGCAGACTTTTCAGCACCAGGGGCTGGTTTGGTGGAAGACAATTTTTCCACAGACTGATGGGGAGGTGGGGCGGGGTGGGAGGGATGGTTCTGGGATGAAACTGTTCCACTTCGGATCATGAGGCATTAGATTCTCATAAGGAGCACACAACCTAGATCCCTCGCATGCGCAGTTCACAATAGGATTTCTGCTCCTGTGAGAATCTAATGCCCCTGCTGATCTGACAGGAGGCGGAGCTCAGGCTAATGCTGGATTGCCTGCTGCTCACCTCCTGCTGTGCAGCCCAGTTCCTAACAGGCTACCAACTGGTACCGGTATGTGGCCTGGGGAGTTGGGGAACCCTGCTCTAGGGCACTCAGTTCCCTTGACAGCACATGGCCCCTTGGATCACAGCCTAAGCTAAGATGATGGATAGAGACATAGGTGGACAGTATGATGTGCACACTGTCACAGCACAGGATCTGAATGGGGCAATAGGCATTTGTTTGGTTGAATTAAATGGTGCAATGCCAGGCCTAGTGACACCCTGACTGACATGGTGGGCTGCAGCAGCAGGGCCATCCCAGTGTCAGCTGAACCTTGAGGGGTTGCCTGGAAAGTGGGTTTTTGCTGCTGGCTTCCCTGGTGGTGGCAGTCAGGGAAGGACCCTTCCAAGTAGAACGAATAGCCAATGTAAAGAGGAGGAAGCCTCTCTGATGTGTGGGAGGCCAGTGTGGCTGCAGTAGAGTAAGCAAGGCACAGAGCAGTAGGAAATGGATTCTCTGAGAGAGGTTATAGGGAGCAGTACTTTGTAGGTATTGTGAGGCTTTTACTCTGAATGGGGGAGGGAGACATTGCAGGGTTTGGAGTAGAGACATTGCAGGGTTTGGAGTAGAATTGTAGAACGACCTGTCTTATGTTTTAAAAGGATTGAGCATAGTAGTTTTATGATGAATTAATCAGGGGGAATTAAATGTGGTAGCAGGGGGACCAGTTAGGCAGCAACAGTGATAACTCAGGCAAGAGATGGCGGTGGCTTGCAGCAGGAGGGAACAGTGGAGACAGTGAGATGTGCTTAGATTCGGGATGTATGTGTTGTAGGTCAAGCAAATGGGGTTTTCTTCTTGGAATGGATGTGGGTATGAGAAGGAGAGAGGAGCCACTGGTGACTCCAAGGTTTCTGGTCTGAATAGCTAGAAGAATGAGAACTGCATCGAGGTCTTTCCTAGTGAAAATCTTGATCTAAGTAGTCATTGACATTGGCATAAATCATACCATTGCCTCACCTTTTGTAGCATGGTACATTTTTTTTTTTAAATTTTACTGACAGTTCCAGGATACAAGTGCAGAACATGCAGGTTTGTTACATAGGTATACATGTGCCATGGTGGTTTGCTGCACCTATCAACCCACCATCTAGGTTTTAAGCCATGTATGCATTAGGTGTTTGTCCTAATGCTCTCCCCTCCTCACATCCCCCTACCCTCCCCCCGGCAGGCCCTGGTGTGTGATGTTTCTCTCCCTGTGGCCATATGTTCTCATTGTTCAACTCCCACTTATGAGTGAGAATATGTAGTGTTTGGTTTTCTGTTCCTGTGTTAGTTTGCTGAGGATGATGGCTTCCAGCTTTATCCCTATCCCTGCAAAGGACATGATCTCATTCCTTTTTATAGCTGCATAGTATTCCATGGTATATATGTATGACATTTTCTTTATCCAGCTTATCATTGATGGGCATTTGGGTTGGTTCCAAGTGTTTGCTATTGTAAATAGTGCTGCAATAAACATATGTGTGCATGTGTCTTTATAGTAGAATGATTTCTATTCCTTTGGGTATATACCTAGTAATGAGATTGCTGGATCAAATGGTATTTCTGGTTCTAGATCCTTGAGGAATTGTTTTCCACAATGGTTGAACTAATTTACATTCCCACCAACAGTGTAAAAGCATTCTTATTGCTCCACAGCCTCACCAGCATCTATAGTTTCTTGACTTTTTAGTAATTGCCATTCTGACTGGCATGAGATGGATATCTCATTGTGCATTTCTCTGATGATCAGTGGTGCTGAGCATTTTTTCATGTTTCTTGGCCACATAAATGTCTTCTTTTGAGAAGTGTCTGTTCATATCATTTGTCTATTTTTTGATGGGTTTTTTGTTTCTTGTAAATTCGTTTCAGTTTCTTATAGATTCTGGATATTAGACCTTTGTCAGATGAGTAGATTGCGAAAATTTTCTCCCATTCTGTAGGTTGCCTGTTGACTCTGATGATAGTTTCTTTTGCTGTGCAGAAGGTCTTTAGTTTAATTAGATCCCATTTGTTAATTGTGGCTTTTGCTGCAATTGCTTTTGGTGTTTTCATCATGAAGTCTTTGCCCATGCCTATGTCCTGATTGGTATTGCCTAGGTTTTCTTCTAGGGTTTTTTATTTTTATTTATTTATTTTTTTGAGATGGAGTTTCACTCTACTGCCCAGGCCGGAGTGCAGTGGTGCAATCTCGGCTCACTGCAAGCTCCGCCTCCTGGGTTCACGCCCTTCTCCTGCCTCAACCTCCCGAGTAGCTGGGACTACAGGCGCCCACCATCATGCCCGGCTAATTTTTTGTATTTTTAGTAGAGACGGGTTTCACTGTGTTAGCCAGGATGGTTTCGATCTCCTGACCTCGTGATCCGCCCGCCTCGGCCTCCCAAAGTGCTGGTATTACAGGCATGAGCCACCGCGCCTGGCCTCTTCTAGGGTTTTTTGGTTTGGGATTTTACATTTAAGTTTGTAATCCATCTTGAGTTAATTTTTGTATAAGATATAAGGAAGGGGTCCAGTTTCAGTTTCCCACATATGGTTGACCAGTTTTCCCAGCACCATTCCACCGTATTCCATTGCTTCTTTTTGTCAGGTTTGTTGAAGATCAGATGGTTGTAGATGTGTGGTGTTATTTCTGAGGTCTCTGTTCTGTTCCATTGGTCTATATGTCGGTTTTGGTACCAGTACTATAGTACATGGTACATTTACAAAGCCTTCGTGTTATCATGTTTAGCCCTCACAGATACCCTAAGAAAAATAACTTCTGTCCTTATTTCGCAGGTGAGGAAACTGAGGCATAGATCTTTGAGGTCTCGCTGAAATGCAGCCTGTTCCAGGCAGTTTTATCATACCTCACCCCCTCTATTTTATGGAAGTTGCCCCTTTTCACTTTGTCTTTTAGTTAGGTAACTGTATGTCATCTTCCCCACTAGCTGGTACATTGTTGGAGAGCAGAGCTGTATGGAGGGTTAACTTTGAGTCTATTCAGCATCAATGCAATAGCAGGAATGTGGGAGGTCAGAGAAACTAATCATTATTGTAGCCTACATCCCCTTGAGAATCCTGTGGCAGCTGGAAGCCCTTCTTCCCACAAAAATATGCACATGGGCAGTTCTGCATTGCAGTGTCACCAAAAGTCATTCATGGAAGCCAGTTAAGGTCCCTGGTAAAACGTGCTCATTTTACTCTGTAACTATTTAATAAACAAATACAATAGGCATAGCCAAAGCGTTCTGCCCATAGTATGAATTCTTGAAGCTTGTCAAGAGTCAGAAAACAATTCTTATAGTCTGTTCAGATCAATTAAGTTCAATAAGCATGCACTGAGTGATGGTCCTTAGCTGGGTATTTGGGCCCAGAGGTGAATACAACAGTTCGGGAAGCTTACTGTTCAGTCATAACCTCTCTTTTTGTATGAGGCAGCGGAGAACACCATTGTTAGTACTGATGTCCCCATTGGATGGGTTGGGGGCAGTCCACGCTTTGCTTCAAGTTACTACAGCTGCTGTCATTCCCTTCATACTTCCTTGCAGCCTCGTGTTGAATGATCTGGGCACCTCTAGAATGTAAGCTCCATGATTGCAGGGCCATGTCTGTTGTTCTTCTTCAGCACAGAGCAGGTGCCCAGCAGTTGTTGATAGGATAGGTGAAGAGGTGGGTTCATAGATGGATGGATAGTTGTTGATTAGACGGATGGGTGGGTAGATGGATGATAGATGAGTGAGTGGATGGATGGATGGATGAATGTGTGGGTGGATGAGTGGAGGGGGAAGGGCATGGGTAAAGGGTAGGGGCTGGAGGTTTTAAAATTTTCTGATGACCTTACAGGATTCAGATGGACTGAGTTGCCCCATCTTGCCTTTATCTTCCCACCCCATCCCTTTCCCTATCAGGAGGCGAGGTCCCGTGAGAGCATCATAGCACAGCAATAGAGTACTCTTGAACTCGTCTCCAAACGGTGGACCCCTGCAGATGGTCACTGTTCTAAGCTCACCAGGTCTCCCTGGGACTCCATTCAGATGGCCCTGCCATCCATCCCTCGCACATCAAGCTGGTTCCCCGCTCTCTTCCCTGCTGTCACACCCTCTCCCCACTTCCTTGGGGGCTCTCAGTCCAGTTCTTCCCCTTGCCAGTCTCTGCCCCTCCCTCTCCCTCCAGTCTCACTTCCTTAGTGGGGCCTCTTTTTCCCTCTGAGAGCCCACAGCTGCTGTGACTTGCAGTTTAGCCATTCACTTCTGAAGACAGCTCCTTGTTTCTTGTGTGTTTATTTTGTCCCTTCAACTAGATTTCACGGAAGCTCAGGAGAGCAAGAGTCACCCCTTCTCACCCCACTTTTCTGACCTGCAGGATCCTGCAGAGTGCCAGATACTCTCTGCATTTGGGGCTGGAGGACTGATTTGGTTGGTTTCACCATAAACTTTCTTCCAGCTCTGTAGTGTGTGTGTGTGTGCATGTGTGAGTCCAGGAGTGTGTGAGAATGTGAGTGTGAATGTGCCTATAGGAGTACTAGAATGGAGAGAGTGAAATCCAGCATGATGTTTCAGAGCAGGATTTGTCAACCTTGGCACTGTTGACACTGTGGGCCAGGAAAGTCTTTGCTATGGGGCTGTCCTGTGCACTGTAGGATGTTTAGCAGCATCTCTGGCCTCTAGTTACTAGAGGTTAGTAGCACTGACACCCCCGACTCCCCTCCCCGAGATTGGGACAAGCAAAAATGTCTCCAGACATCAACAAATGTCTCTTCCAGTGGGGCAAATTCACTCCCAGTTGAGAATCACTGTTTTAGAGAATTCATTGGAATCCTAAGTTTCCTCTTGTTGACTGGGCATGTCATTGACTTGCTAAAAACTGACCACTACAATATGCAGCCCATAAGGTTGATATCATGATCCAGCAAGAGGCCTGAAGCACCTGGCACAGTGCCGGGGCCAAATGCATCTCCACTCATGAGAGGCGATGTGAGTGTGGTGCATGGCTGAGAGCGTGTGCTCTGGAGCCAGCCTGTCTGGGGTGAAATCCTCACTTGGCCCCTTCTTTGCTGTGTTCACCCCAGGATGTTTACTTGATCTTGCACTACCTCAGTTTCCTCACCTGTAAAACAGAGACAATAATAATCATACACACCCCAAGAACTGCAGATTCATGATTGAATGGGTGACTGTGCGTAAAGCCCTTGGTATAGTGTCTGGTACGTGGTGTTTGGCAGAGGTTAGCTGTTCTTGTGATTCCTCTGCTCTTTCCTGGTGGGTGGAGGAACACCTCCTCCTTCTAGGTTCCCTCTGGCTGTAATTCTTTGGCCTCATTCGCTGCTGACTAGCGCCCGGGTTTGAGCTCTGGGGTGACTGCCAGAGGCTTCTGCTGGGTCATTGCAGTCGCCCTGTGGATGCAGTGTCAGGATGCTGCCTCAGTGCTGAGGCTGTCAACACCTGTCCAGAGACTTCCTCTGCTTGCGCGTTTCAGTGAGCGCATTTCACTTGAATCCAAAGTGGACCTGCCGGCTAGTTCTGTTTCCCCCTGGAGTGGAGACACTCTAAAACCCAGCTCAGGAACTGGAGAAGTGAGCTTCGGGCAATTACATTCTTTCTCCATTATTGCTTTTGTTCCTCTTATACAGTCACTTGTCCAAACTCTATTAACACTTGGTGTTGGCTGAAGCTTGTGTTTTCAAACATGTCAGCAGATGGCAGGGCCCCAGATGAGGTACGAATCCATCTCAAAGGGTCACACGGCACTTGATGGCTGCAATCAAAACTGGCAGCTAAGCTGGGTCAGCGTCTCTTGAAGCAATCTTGAGAAATGCAAGAAAGAATATAGCCAGAAGAAGGGACATAGCTGCCCTTCGTGTTCAGTCACATCCCTTCAGTCCAGTGAGCATTTCTTAAAAGTTCAATAAATATTGATTGCACTTCTGCTGTGGGCCAGGTGCTGGGAATTCAGTGGCAACAAGATAGACTCAGTCTCCATCCTTACCGAGGCTGGAGGGAAAGACAGGATACAAACAAGTCCAGTATGTATAATAGAGTGTGATGGCTGCAATGGCCTGGTGAGGAAGCAGGGACTCTGGACTCCACTCTGGGTTTGAATTTGCTTTCTGCCACTTTCTATGTGTCTATGAGTAAGTTCCTTAACATCTCTTTGAGTTTCTTGTATGTTACAGGAAGACTAGTAACTTGAGGTTACTATGAAGATTAAATGGACTGATACAAGTAAAGTGCTAGGGACTTTTTTTTTGCTGGCGTCTTGCTCTGTCGCCCAGGCTGGAGTGCAGAGGTGCAATCTCAGCTGACTGAAACCTCTGCCTCCCAGGTTCAAGCGATTCTCCTGCCTCAGCCCCCCACAAGTAGCTGGGACTATAGGTGTACCCCACCACACTCAGCTAATTTTTGTGTTTTTAGTAGAGACGGGGTTTCACCATGTTGGCCAGGCTAGTCTCAAACTCCTGACCTCAAATGATCCACCTGCCTCGCATGGTGTTGGGATTATAGGCGTGAGCCACTACACCTGGCAGTACTAGGAATTTTGTCTGTCTTATCTATCACTGTGACTATAGTACTCAGAGCAATACCTAGAACACAGCAGGTACTACATACTGTGTCTGCAGTACTTAGGACAGTATCTAGCATACACTAGATGTTCACATGAATATCTGATGAAAACACCATGCAGTATGTACTTGGCGTATAAAATGTGCTTTAAATATTTACCATTTTCTTAGGAAGCAGGGTGTACAGTAGTTAGAATTTAGACATTGAGATCTATCTATATGTCTTATTAGGTGGAGCAGTTGTTTACCAACCCCTTCCTCAGTTTCCTTATATATAAATCAAAGAGAAACATTGAACTTATCTCCTAAAATTGCACAAAGCACAGAGACCCTTCTTTAGTTGTTTTTATGAGCCACTGTGCTAGAACAATGGTGTTTACTTTCACCTTAGCTCCCTCTCTTTGGACTCCTGATGAATAGAGTACTTCAATATATTTAGGTAGAATTGGTAACTAATCAGTGGATTTGATTTCCAGGGTTGCTAGAAGTTCTCTCTGCCTCAAAATAGCAGTCCAGTGGCTTGCCAACCTGGGATTTCCAGTATGAGTCCTTGCTGGATTCAGCGACCCAAGATGGCTTCGGTACTTGGGAACATCCCTTGGATCCTTGGCCATAAATGCTTTGTTCTGGGTAGGCTTGTCAGGATACCAGTTTCTGCTTTGGTTCTTATGTATGGTGCTTTGGCACAAGGAGAGGTCAAGTCTTTCATAGGGAATGTATCAGTATTCCCCAGGGCTTGGCGACCTTGCATGATGGGGAAGCTGGAATGGGTATTTGTGGGAATGGCCAAGGGCCTGAGGGGCTGTGGGTAGGCTTCCCCGATTTGTCTTTTGTGGACAGGCACTGGGCAGGGTGGACCCAGCTATGATTTCTTCCTCTTGTTTTTCTGCCTTTTTCATCCCTTGTTCAAAAGTTGAGAGTGGTTAGGCCCATCTTAGACTGGTCAGAAGCAAACTGAAGGACAGAGATAAGCCATCAAACTTAGCAGAGGGGCATTCTGGCTTGGAGCTTCCTGTTAGTCATCTAGAAGACTAAACAGAATTGGGTATTCATAGGCAAAGCCACTTCCTTTGTCAGTCATGTCTGCTTTTCTTCAAATGGAGCCTTAAGAAACCCTTATGCAAGGCAGAAATAGATTTATAAATTAAGTGCCAAAGTCAGTTACTTTCATTTTTGTCATCAGTGAGTACTTGGAATGAATACGGATCTTCACCTTGAATACCCAGTTTCAAGATCTGTCCAGGACATCTTAAGCCAATCTACTGGCACCTTCTCACCTGACATTGCTGGGCAGAGGATGAGGGAAGATTCCCAAGGAAAGCAGGGAATTGCTGGTCAGGGAGTAACATACAGTCCTGCCCCACCTCCAGATATCTGATGGACACACCTGATTTGCTCATGCTCCAGAGACTAACGCACGCTGTGCATGGTTTTCTTCTGTTGGAAGCCTCAGTTGCTTCCACCATCCTGTCCAGTTGTACTGCCAAGTCCTCAGGCAGACCACTTGGCCTGGAAGAGCAGGGAGCAGAGTCTACCCAGTGAGGACACCAGCAAACTGGAGTGTGTCCAGGCGACAGCAGCCTATAAAGGGAAGGGGGTTGAAGTCAGGCCAAGTGCGGAGGGAATGAAGAAACAGGTTGTGTTTATGCAGGAGGAGAGAAGCTTCGGCATCCCCCGAGGGCCCTCTCGAGGTTTGCTTTTAGACACAGGATTAATTTGGTTAAGTGTTGGTCGACAGAGCTGTTGGTTGCAAACTACAGGAAAGTAGATTTAAAAGTGACACAAAGTTCTGAAGGAGTGAGCCTTGTTCAGGAGGTAATATAATGCTAATAAAAAGAAAAGTGACTACCATTTACTGAGCACTTACTATGGCTGGACATTAAGTCAAGTCATGTATGGGCATTAATATCAGCTGAGCCTCCCAGGAACCCAATAAGGTAGGGACCATTATTTCTTGCATTCTACAGTTGGAGGAACTGAGGCTTAGGGAGATGCAGCCTCTTAAGCAGCCTGTCCCTGGCTCCTACAGTGCCTTTCTGTGGATTACAAAAAGATACTCCTCTGGTGGGCACAGCGTGAGGGCAGTGTGCAAGCCTTGGCAAGCAGATCACAGGTTGGGTGCCAGCCTTCACTGCTGTCTTGACTGGGTGGCCTTGTGCAGGCCACAGCCTGAGCAGTTGTACACTGCAGCCCTAGGCTTGAGGACAGAGCCAGGAAAGGACAGAACTGGCCTCAAAAGTCACATCTGTCTGACTCTGGAGACAACTAGCTCTTAACTCCTAAGCTTTATCATCTTTCAGGATGGAGACTTCATCTCTCTGAATGCACACAAAGGGAGGTTAGGGATATGGGGGACACCTGGGAGTAGAGGGGACAGCCTGTGCTCCTCTCCATTTAAGCATCCTAAAAACCCTGCTAGATAGGTACTGTTAACATCCCCATTGTAAGAAAGTGAGACCCAGAGAGGTGAAGTCACTTGCCCAAGATAACACAGTAGTGAGTGGCAGAACTGGGGTTCCTTCTGAACCGCTCTGGTCTTTTAATGTGGTTTAGGCAGACGTGTTGGGGAGATAGTACCAGGGGAAGGAGGAAGGATGGAAGAGGGAGGGAAGGAGATAAGTGGGAAGAGGTAGAGATGAATGAGAGTTAGAGACTGGAGGTGGTGTCTGTGATGCAAAAGAATCTGCACCGAACCCAGCGGCATTTCACCCAGCTTGTACATAGGGGTTAGACACAGAGCAGCATTGGCCATTTAGACCCTGGTCACTTAGTGGCTCAGTCTATGGTCCGTGTCATCAATGTTAAAAGGAGGTAATTATGAAGAGGCGGACCTGTAGAGTAGAGGAGTGGGAAGGAGCATGGGCCTGTACTTCCAGGTCTAGCACTGTGTGACCTTGGGCAAGGCAAGTAACCTCTCTCTGCCTGAGTTTCTGTATCTGAAATTTGGAAATAGTAAGACTTCTCACTTCCAACGATTATTGTGAGAATTAAATGAGTAAAAGCACATGGAGAACTTAGAATCATGTCTGGGATATAAGTGATTGCTACGCACTAGTTCTTATTAGGATCCACAATGATAACCCACTTCCAGAAAAGTGGGGCATGCCTACGTTTAGTTCCTGTTTAGGAATAATAACATTTTTACAATGGTATCTTCTTATCTTAGCTCCCCACCCAACCTTGTGGGGTGGGTAAGAGTGGCACAATAATGCCTACTTTACAAGTGGGGAAACACATTTAGAGGGAAAATGAGTCTGTTGTGTAGCGGTCACCAGCTAGAGCGGGTTTGGAGGAGTCTGGAGATGTAGCTGCTCCCTGTCGTGTGGGCAGCAGCAGGACCGAGGGCATCATGAGGGACTGGAGCTCACACCGGGGCCTTCCTCCTGGTAAATCTCCTATGCAGGTTCCTTCCCTTGCATAGCCTTCTCCGGCATCCCAGTGGTCTGTGCCAGTGGGGGAGGAGCATGGACCCAACTCAGCTGGCCTGTCTCCAGGAAGCCTCCTGTGGCCCCCATGCATGGCTCCAGCTTGCTATCTCCCGTGCTCTTGAAGCACCTGTACTTCCTGAGCCCAGACCACCCATCTGGTCATTGCAGGTGGACCTGTCGGCTTCTCCCATTAGAATACAAGGCCTTGGCCGGGTGCGGTGGCTCAAGCCTGTAATCCCAGCACTTTGGGAGGCCGAGACGGGCGGATCATGAGGTCAGGAGATCGAGACCATCCTGGCTAACACGGTGAAACCCCGTCTCTACTAAAAATACAAAAACTAGCCGGGCGAGGTGGCGACGCCTGTAGTCCCAGCTACTCGGGAGGCTGAGGCAGGAGAATGGCGTAAACCCGGGAGGCAGAGCTTACAGTGAGCTGAGATCTGGCCACTGCACT
Organism: Trachypithecus francoisi; assembly: GCF_009764315.1. Taxonomy (NCBI): domain Eukaryota; kingdom Metazoa; phylum Chordata; class Mammalia; order Primates; family Cercopithecidae; genus Trachypithecus; species Trachypithecus francoisi. The sequence goes on along the minus strand of NW_022681052.1, from coordinate 14,198 downwards.
CCAGTCCGGGCGACAGAGCGAGACTCCGCCTCAAAAAAAAAAAAAAAAGAATACAAGGCCTTGGCTGTCTAATTCTACCATTTGGTTACTGGTTATGAAGCATTACAACATGGTAGGCTCTTCACATGCTAGGACTCTGTTTCTTTCTCATAATAACTTGTCATAGATCCCTGGGGTGCCTGAGCTGGAACTCAACCCCAGGCCTGGCTGAAGGAGGGGCTCAGGTTCTCAGAGGCCACAGCTGCCTGGCTCTCCTGCCATACTGCTCACCAGTTCATCTCTCCCACCTAGTATTACACCTCACAACACTTCAGGTGCTTAGTATGCAGTTGTTTCTTTTTAATTGTAGCAAAACATGCATAACACACAATGTACCATTTTAACTGCCTGGTGTACAGTAAGAGGACAGTCCATAGTAAATATCAGCAGCCTCCTTGTCACTCAGGCTGAATGCAGGGCCTGTGTTGAGGAGAGGTGAGCTTTGGTTAACAGAAGGTCTTGGGAGCCAGGCTGACTCTGAAATGATTCTTATGGCAGGCAATAGGTTTGCATGTCAGTTTTGTTTAGCCCAGGTGGGCTGTGTGGGCGTGGAATGGACTTGGGGCAGGGATAGCAGGAAGGAGCAGAGACTAAAGAGATCCAGAGGTCTCACCTAACTGCCTTTCTTTCTATTTCACAGCCATATACAACTTCCAAGGCAGCGGAGCCCCTCAGCTCTCCCTGCAGATTGGTGATGTGGTGCGAATACAGGAGACATGTGGAGGTGAGTTGCTGGCCCATGCCCCAGGTGCTGGACCCTTGGCTGGTGGAAGCCCATAGTACACCCAGACCCCCCAGCCCTCTCTCTGAACCTGCAACTGTGTGGTCTGCTTAAAAACGTTTTGGTAACGCTAGTAATTAGAATGTACTAAACAGAAATGCTTTCTCATTTTAGGAATGTATGTTTCATAGCGAAAGCCTAAATGGGTGGTTCGATGTTTGTTATATTCTCCATTTGCCTCAGCCATGGGGCTATTCAGCCTGTGACTCTTGCTAGATGCAGTTCTTTATTAGTATTAATATCATGATAAAGGGAAATAAGCATCATTAGGGTTTGGAAGGGTCCCATAAATCACACCTCTAATTCCAGGAGAGCTGATGTGCACAGTCGTGTCATTTGTTTACTGCATGAAGGCACCCAGCCTTGGGAGCAGGAACTCACTGCCGTCCCCACGCTGGGAGCCCTGTCTTGGGCAGTGTGGTGGTATCTCTTTCTTTTCTCCTACAAAGGTACCATTGCCTTGTGAAGCCAGGTGTCTACTGGGCTGTGTCCACCCATGGTAGTGTGGTGGTCAGGAGTGCTTTTTAAAATTTGCACAAAGACTAATGGCCTTTGACTCATAAGTCAGGCAGTTGGAAATCAATATGTCACTGATAAACTTGATATTGGGAGCATGGCTTGGGCATGAGAACCAAATGAGCTACTAATCTGTTACCTGCAGTCAGGCATGCTCCCATCCCTCACTGGCCCAATCGGCCCACCACAGTTTCCTCCTGCCTGGGCCTGCTGGTAGCTCCTGCTACATGGAGGGCACAGAACATGGGCTTCCTGTGTCTGGGTAGAAAGGCAGAGGAAGAAGAGAGAGTGGACTGAGCACATAGGCCTGGTCTGCCCCCAGTGAATCCATTAGATGAGGACCTGGGGAGGGAGTGAGGGTCAGGGAGGAGGCATATGTGCCACTGTGAAGGAGGCCTTTCGTGGGGAAAGGCGGTCACTTGCAGGAGTAGCCGTCTTTGGTCCTTTCCACAAAATAGACCCTGTGCTAAATTCTTTATAACACATGATCCTAGTCACTCCTCACCACAACCCATAGGACAAGTGGTGTCGTTTCCAGTACTGGATTAGCCACACGCAATCTCCTAGGCAATGGAGCCCCCAGCTGGGTCTGAAGATTTGTACAAGGATGCTTGTGTAAACACATACACACACACATACAAAGATACACACAAACATACGTGTGTACATATATACACATATGCATACCTGTGCACATAGATACAACCAAAAAACATACAGAAAACCATTTTTGAGGGAAATAATTTGAAATTTGATATTTCAAGATAACTTTAAAAGGGGTCATGGGGGAAATGAGAACTTTGTTCATCTTCCTTATATTTATTTTATGCTTTAGTATTATTTTTACTTTCGCCATGTTGACCAGGCTGGTCTCGAACACCTGGCCCTAGGTGATTTGCCCACCTCGGCCCCCCAGAGTGCTGGGATGACAGGCATGAGCCAACGCGCCTGGCCCCAGTGGCTCTTTTCTGATGGCCAAGCCCACACTCTTTCCTCCACCCATGCCTGCCAAAACAATAACAAGGCCTTGGTCATTATTTTCTGTGTCCTACATTGTGAAATCCAGATGAGCATTTTTCTCTTCGTTGTATGCAGTTTCCCTGGATAGAAAGCTTGAGGGAACAAACCTCCCCCACAGGCTGCCATAGTCAGAGCCTTGCCAGTACCTTTTCTTGGCCTGGCGCCCTCACCTTTACGAAGGCTACTCTGGTGGACTCAAGCCACCTTTAATCATCTCTGGGACACCTTTATCCTTTCTTTGGTTCTGATTTTCTATTTCTAATTCAATTAGTCTTATTTTAATGTATCTTTGTAAATTAGTCACAATATCTTGCTGGAAAAAGCTGGATATATTCATTTGGTAAGTGGCTAATAATTTATTAATTCTTTGAAAAGACAGTGTTCAGAAGTCTGCTAGAATGAGTCTAGCTGTCTGAGGAAATATCATCTCCTGGTGTGCAAATTATTAGGACTTCTCATGCATACGCTCATGGCTATGCAGAGTTTCCAAACTGGAATTTAGGGGATCCAAAGGCTTCTTGGGGTGCCTTGAGTGGCAGAAGGAAATGGAGCTGGAGGGGGTCTGAGAGCAGGTCTGGTGTTGTCTACTTTGCAGATGGGGTGTGTGGTCTGTGATTCTGATCGAAAAAAAAATAGTTCCTCCAAAAATACAAAAGATGTGAAAACCACAATGTTAGTCAAAAATTAGTCAAAACTGTGTAGTAGAAAGAATATGGGTGTACCCGTGAAACCTTCTTGTAGAAAACTACTTCAAAAACAAAAGCCAGCCAATTGAGAGGTGAATCACAATAAAGGAATATAGGATTAAAAAGCTGTGATAAAAGGAAATAGTGGCCAATATTGGGTCAAAATGAATTGGTTTATAAAAATTGATATTAAAAACAGTAGGAATATCTTGTAGAAGGCACAAACATAAAAAAATGTGATTTTTTTCCCCCAGTAAAGTATGACTTTACTGTCATATCCATGTGCTGCTCACCCACTTCTTCCTTTTCCCCAGTTCAAATAAGACCTGGGGAAGGAGTGAGTTTGGGATGTTTTCTTTCCTATTCTTTGTTTTCTCTACTGAAATAAGCCTTATGATTGGCCAGTCCACCGTACAAATGGTCATGTAGCTGGGGAATGAAATGCCAGATGCCCCTGATATCATGATATTTATGGCTACCAAAAAGAATGTTACTGTTGGGAACCTAGACAATATTTTTAAAAATCGAATAAAATTGAGACTTGGGAGGAGAATGGGAGAGAACAGCTAACTCAATGACATCACTTTGACAACAAAGTCAATGAATATTAATTGAAAATAAAACATGAAATTAAAAAAAAACCACTTCTATCTTTGAATGCTTTTCGTAACAATTTTCATTTTAGAGAAGTTTTTAAGAAATCTTTTCAGTGATAAAGTAACATTGAATCGAAGTTCAGATGTCCCTCAATTTCACTTGGTTTCTTTTTCTTCTGTTAAATACAAATAAGATTAAATAAAATTTTTATTTACATACTATCTTCACTATATGCTCATTTTTATGAGAGTGTTTTAAAAGTCATATTTTATCTTTTTATCTGTCATTCTATGTACATAAAAATAAATGAAGAGTTGCCTGGAATGATATTAATAGTGTTTTTCTGTGTAATGGGATTCAGGATAATTCTTTAAGTGTTTATGTTTGTACTTTTCTGTTTAGTTTAAATTCTTTATAATAGCATATATTAGTTTTAAACAAACAAAACAAAGTACAGTCTTTAAGCTGGGCATGGTGGTGTACACGTATAGTTCTAGCTACTTGGGAGGCTGAGGCAGGAGGATCTCTTGAGCCTAGGAGTTCAAGACTAACAAGACTCTATCTCTGAAAAATGAGGCAAAAAAGGCATGAAGAGTAAAATAGCAATCACTTACATCCCAACCACCCATAATTAATCATTGCCAACACCTGAGGATATTTGCTTCCAATCTACAAGACTGCATCATCATTATTATTATTATTACTGAGATGGGGGTTTCACTTTGTTGCCCAGTCTGGTCTCCAACTCCAGGGCCCAAGCAGTCCTCCTGCCTCAGCCTTCCAAGTACCTGGGATTACAGATGCATGCCACCCTGTTGGGCTTTCAATGGTTTAAAAATCTTCCCCACCACCTCCAGTAAAGAAATGAAAAGAGCACTGGCTTTTGAATCAGAAAGTTATTCCCTGCTTCTGCTGCCCACTAGTGGAGTCATCCTGGGTATGTAAGCTTTAGGTTTCTCATCTGTCAAGTGGGTTGTTTTCACTTTGCTCCTGGGCTTGTTATGAGGATAAAATGAGAAAAAGTAAAGAAACTGTCTAGTACGAGCCTGGCTCATAGAAGGTTCTCTGTGTTTGTTAATTCCATCCTCTCCCCCATTATGTAGCACTTTACCGAAACTCGCAGCTGTATATTTTTACAACATGGCCCAGAAGCTCAATCTTTGCCTGGAATGGGTGAGGCTAGCCCTTCCTTGCCTATGTACTAAATTTACTCAGCTGGATGAAGAAGGAAAACAGGACCCTAACCTGGAAGTTTAAACACGGGTGAATTTCACTTTTTATTATAAAGATAATGTATTGTTATGATAAAAACTCCCATAGTTGAAGATGGTACTCATGCTATGCCCTGCTAAGCCTTAGACATGAAATGCTGACTTCATTGTCCATATTATATCTCTCATGCTGCCTCTTTTACCCAGAGGCGGCATAAACATTCTGTGTTTTAGATTTGGAAAACACATGTAAGTGTACTGAGCATAGGAATTCCTCATAGAAGGGACAAACATGAAAAAAGCAGTGTTAGTTTATTTCCCCCCAGTCACTTCTTCCAGTCATACTTGACTGACATCTTTCCTGATATTTGATGACATCGGAAGACTTCAATCTTATATATCCATTGTGCAGCTCACCTACTTCTTCTGTTTCCCTGGTTTGAACAAGACCTGGGGAAGGAGGGAGTTTGGGTTGCCTTCTTTCCAGTTCTTTCTTCTCTACTGAAATAAACCCTCTGTGATCAGCCAGTCCACTGTAGAAATAGCCATGTAGCTGAGGATTGAGATGCCACATACCCCTGACATCTTTGTATGAAGCTCCTGGAATGCACTCATACTGTGTTTGGATGTAGTTTTGGGGTGGAGGAACTGTATCATGCCCTCCTAAGGCAACAACTTCCTACCTCTAAAGGCTGACATGGGAGAATTGCTTGAGCCCAGGAGTTCGAGGCTGTAGTGAGGCATGATCATGCCACTGCACTCCAGCCTGGGCAACAGAGTGAGACTTTGTCTGTAAAAATAAATAAATAAATAAACAAACAAATAAAATTAGAGGAGTGAGGGAGGAGATGGATAGAGCATCCTCTGCTTTTAAAAAATAACGCATTGCTTTTGTTGTTGCTGTTTTCCAGAAATGCAACTACATACTCTATGTACTATTCTGAGACCTTCTGTTCTCATTTGAAAATATTGGAGTGCTAAGTGAACACATATTTATTACCACATTGTTGGTTTGGCTACAAAAAGCTTGGCACAATGAGATTTTGAATGTACCCCCTCACTGAGTAGGGTACACCCAGAGCCATACACAGTGGCTTCCATGCTAATAACTCTTTTGAGGGTGATCTTGACCCATCCAAATTATTTGCTTTTAGTATAAGTGAGGACATTATGAGCACTTAACATGGAATCTTTTTAAAGCACCACCTTGCAAGGTGATAGTCTTTTGTTCAGGTGTGCTGTAGTGACAGGTCACTTTGAAAAGGACTCCATTTTCTTCCGTAAGGCTGGTCCATTATCAGCAGTGTCTATGTGAAGTTTTCTTCCCTTCTGAATGAGGATGAGGCTAAGACGTCAGTAAACTTCCATTATATTTCATTTGAAGCATGTCTATTTGCTTTGTTGTGATGGAAATATGTTGAAACGACCTTAGTGAAAAAACAAAAATGGTATTATAAATCCGTATGTCCTGAAAATAAAATAGAAAATGTGCCCAACGTTCTCTGCATTATTATTAATTGATTTTTTTTAAAAGAATGGTATCTACTAACTCTTTTGGACACGGGGCGAACTCTCTGAGTTTGAGGCACTATTATTCTCATTTTATAGATGAGGGAACTGAGGCTCAGAGGAAAGTATTGACATGTCTATGATCACACAGTTAAGCAGCAGATCTCCATCAAATTCAGACTTTGATTGCATAGTTCATACTCTTTAAAAATTTTTAAATCGTATATATTTAAGGTATACAACATGATATGAGATACACATAGGTAGTAAGATAGTTCTGATAGTGAAACAAATGAACATATCCATCATCTCACATAGTTACCTTTTTTGTTTTTGTTTTTGTGGCATCAGCAGCTAAAATCTAATCATTTAGTAGAAATCTCAAGTACAGTACAATTTTATTGACTGTAGATGCCTTGTTGTACATTAGATCTCTAGACTTGTTCTTCCTACATATCTGTTACCCTGTAACCTCTAATCTACATTTTCCCATTTCATTCCTCCCATCCCCTACCCTGCCCTGTTAACTACTATTTCATTCTGTATGTCTGTTTATTTGACTCTTTTTTTTTTGGTTCCATATATAAGTGAAATAATGCAATACTTTCTGTGTTGTCTTATTTCACTTAGCATAATGTCTTCCAGGTTCATCCATGCTGTGACAAATGGCAAGATCTCCTCCTTTTTAAAGGCTGAATAATATTCCATTGTATATATACATTACAGTTTCTTTATCTGCTCATCCATTGGTGAGCATGTGGGTTGTTTCCATATCTTGGCTGTTGTGAATAATGCTGTAATGAATATGAGAGTACAGACATCTTTACAAGGCAGTTATTTCATTTTCTTTGGATCTATGCCTTGAAGAGGGATTGCTGGGTCATATGCTAGTTTTATTTTTAATTTCTTTATGAGCTGCCATACCTTTTTCAACAATGAGTGTACCAATCTACATTCTCACCAACAGTGTAGAAGAGTTCTCTTTTTTCCACAACCTTGCCAACATTTGTTATCTCTTGACTTTTTGATAATAGCCATTTTCACAGGTGTGAGGTGACATCTCATTCTGGTTTGATTTTCATTTTTCTAACAACTAATGATGTCAAGCACCTTTCCATGTATCTGTTGGCCATTTGTATGTCTTCCTTGGAGCAATGTCTATTCAGGTTCTTTGCCTATTTTGTACTCATTTTTATACTATTGAGTCATATGAGTTCTTTATAAAATTTTTGATATTAACCACTTATCAGATGTATAGTTTACAATTTTTTCCCTAATTCACACGTTTTTGTTTCATTTTGTTGTTTTCTTTGGCATGCAGAAGGTTTTTAGTCAGGATTCACACTCTTTACCAGTGTATTAGTCTGTTTTCACACTGCTGTAAAGAACTAGCTGAGACTGCATAATTTATGAAGAAAAGAGATTTAATTGACTCACAGTTCTGCATGGCTGGAGAGGCCTCAGGAAACGTAAAATCATGGTGGAAGATGAAGGGGAAGCAAGGCATGTTTTACATGGCAGCAGGAGAGACAGACAGAATAAGAAAGGAAGTGCCATACTTTTAAACCATCTGATCTTGTGAGAACTCACTATCACAAGAACAGAATGGGGAAAACTGCCCCTATGATCCAATCACCTCCCACCAGGTCCCTCCCCTGACACATGGGGATTACAATTTGAGATGAGATGTGGGTGGGGACACAGAGCCAAATCACGTCATTCCTCCCCCGGCCCTTCCAAAATCTCATGTCCTTCTCACATTGCAAAATCAATCATGCCTTCCCAACAGTCCCCCAAAGTCTTAACTCACTCTAGCATTAACTCAAAAGGCCAAGTCCAAAGTCTCATCTGAGACAAGGCAAGTTCCTTCCAAATATGAATTGGTAAAATCAAAAAAACAAGTCAGTTACTTCCAAGATACAGTGGGGGTACAAGCATTGGGTAAATTCTCACATTCCAAAAGGGAGAAATTAGCCAAAACAAAGGGGCTACAGGCCCCATGCAAGTCCAAAACACAGCAGGGCAGCCATTGAATCATAAAGCTCCAAAATCTCCTTTGATTCCATGTCTCACATCTGTGCAAGGTGATGTTGGTGCAAGGGATGGGCCCCCAAGTCCTCGCGCAGTTCTGCCTCTGTGGCTTTACAGGGTACAGCCCTCACAGCTTCTTTCACAAGCTGGTATTGAGAGCCTGCAGCTTTTCTAGGCACACAGTGCAAGCTGTTGGTGGATCTACCATTCTGGGGTCTGTAGGATGGTGACCTTCTTCTCACAGCTCCACTAGGCAGTGGCTCACTGGGGACTCTGTGTGGGGGCTCCAACCCCACATTTCCCCTCTGCACTGTCCTAGCAGAGGTTCTCCATGAAGATTCTGCCCCTGCAGAAGACTTCTGCCTGGACATCCAGGCATTTCCATACATCCTCTGAAATCTAAGCAGAGATTCCCAAAGTTCAACTCTTGTCTCCCGTGTACCTACAGGCCTAACAGCACATGAAAGTTGCCAAATCTTGGGTCCTGCACCCTCTGAAACAACAGTTTTAGCTGTACCTTGGCCCCTTTTAACCATAGCTGGAGGTGGAGTGCCTGGGACACAGGGCGCCAAGTCCTGAGGCTGCACAGAGCAGCAACGGGGCCCTAGGCCCAGCCCACAAAACCATTTTTCCCTCCTAGGCCTCTGGGTCTGTGATTGGAGGGGCTGATATGAAGATCTCTGAAATGCCCTGGAGACGTTTTCCCCATTATCTAGGCTGTTAACATTCAGCTCCTTGTTACTTATGTAAATTTCTGCAGCTTCCTTGAATTTCTCCACAGAAAATGGGTTTTTCTTTTCTATCACATGGTCAGGCTGCAAATTTTCCAAACTTTTACTCTCTGCTTCCCTTTTAAACATAATTTCTGATTTCAGACCATCTCTTTGTGAGTGCATATGGTTATATACTTTTAGAAACAGCCAGATCAGATCCTGAATGCTATGATGCTTAGAAATTTCTTCTGCCAGATACTCTAAATCATCTCTCTTAAGTTCAGATTTCTACAGATCTCTAGGACAGGGGCAAAGTGCCGCAGTCTTTTGCCAAAGCATAGCAAGAGTGACCTTTGCTCCAGTTCCTAAGAAGTTCCTCATTTCCATCTGAGACCACCTCAGCCTGGATTTCATTGTCCATATCACTATCAGTATTTTGGTCAAAACCATTCAACAAGTCTCTAGGAAGTTCCAGACTTTCCCACATCTTCCTTTCTTTTTCTGAGCCCTTCAAACTGTTCCAATCTCTGCCTGTTACCCAGTTCTAAAACTGATTCCAGATTTTCAGGTATTTTATGGCAGTCCCCCAGTTCTGTTAGTATCAAGTTTCTGTATTATTCTGTTTTCACACTGTTATAAAGAACTACCTGAGACTGGGTAATTTATGAAGAAAAAAGGTTTAATTAACTTACAGTTCTGCATGGCTAAGGAGGCCGCAGGAAACTTACAATCATGGTGGAAGGTGAAGGGGAAGCAGGTACATCTTACACAGCAGCAGGAAAGAGAAAGAGCAAGGGGGAAGTGCCACACTTTGAAACCATCAGATCTCATGAGAACTCGCTGTCACCAGAACAGCATGAGGGAAATCACCCCTATGATCCAATCGCCTCCCACCAGGTCCCTCCTCTGACACAAGGGGATTACAATTTGATATGAGATTTGGGTGGGGACACAAAGCCAAATCACATCAACCAGTGATAGGTACTAGCTTCCATTTGATCTCAATATTATTATATATTTCAACACACAAGAAAGAAAAAGCACTCCTAAGTACTCATCACTCAGATGAATGTCAACATATTTATATATGTTTACATATAAATATGGTAGCAGGAGAACTTATATATGTGTGTGTGTTTATATGTATATACACATGTTTATATGTATATACACACACATATGTGTATACTTTCTTCAGACATTTGTTTTTAAGAAATAAAAATTTCGAATGAAATTGAAATCCCTTTTTACCCCTCCTCTATTCTTTTTTCTTTTGTCCATATGTAGGTAACACTTATCCTGAAATCAGTATGTTTTCTTTCCATCCAAGTTTTTGTACTTTTGCCAGATGCATATACTTTCTAACCTTGTCTAACAAATAGTGTTTGTAGCGCTCGTCTGGGGCTAGGTGTTATTTCCCTCACTCTACAGATGAAAACACTGAGGTTTAAGTGACATGACCAAAGGCTATGTGGCTTGGAAATGGCATAGGGAGGACTGGATCTCCAGACCTCAGATTCTTTTTTGAAGTGGTGGGATATTTTAAATCTCCTGCCTCCCCTGACTCTTAGAGGATTTGAGAATCTAGATATATTTGATATTGGTATTTGAGATATGAAAAGAGAGGATTATCTAAATAACTGGCACTTTACAATTTTCCAAAAGAATTGTACAGATATTTCCTCTTCTCATCTTCCTCCAGAATGCATGTCTAGTCAGTTCAGGCTGCTATATATCATAAACTGCTTAAACAACAGAAATTTATTTCTCATACTTATGGAGACTGGAAAGTTGAAGATCTAGGCACCAACAGATCTGGTTTCTGGTGAGGGCTGCTTCTTGGTTTGTAGATGGCTGAGTTCTTGTCATAGCCTCACATGGCAGAGAGCAAAGAGAGAGGGAGCAAACTCTTCTGTGAGGGCACTAATCCCATTCATAAAAGCTCCATTCTCATGACCTAAGGACCCCACTTCCTAATGCCATCACATCAGGTGTCAGAATTGCAACATAGGAATGTTGGAAGGACACATTCAGGCCATAGCAATGCACATTGTGAATTTTATGTTAAAGAAAGTGGTTATTTCATGGCAAGGGTTAGCAAAAAAGCCCTTGTTGGCCTGGCGCGGTGGCTCAAGCCTGTAATCCCAGCACTTTGGGAGGCCGAGACGGGCGGATCACGAGGTCAGGAGATCGAGACCATCCTGGCTAACACAGTGAAACCCCGTCTCTACTAAAAAATACAAAAAACTAGCTGGGCAAGGTGGCGGGCGCCTGTAGTCCCAGCTACTCGGGAGGCTGAGGCAGGAGAATGGCGTAAACCTGGGAGGAGGAGCTTGCAGTGAGCTGAGATCTGGCCACTGCACTCCAGCCTGGGTGACAGAGCGAGACTCCATCTCAAAAAAAAAAAAAAAGCCCTTGTTATTATTGAATTCAAAAGAGTGTTGAACTCAGGAGCGGATTCTGGGACATGGTGAATGCCATGTTACACTGAGCCTGCTTTTGATCATGGTGTCCATTGTCCAGCAGTTTTCTCTCTTGTACCAACTGTTGTTATCTGCCCAGTCATGTCTTGGAGCATAGACAGATGTAGCTGATTGGTGACCATATTAGGGAACCAACATCAGTGGTTAGAGATAAATGACCTAGCAGAAGTGAAAATGCCAGAAAAAAGTCATAAGGATAGTCCTGATGCACTAGGCATGGGTTTGGATTCTGGTTTGGCTGCTTTTCTGCTGAAGAATGTGTTGGAATTTCTTCCCCACCTGTTTGATCTCAGTGTCACCATCCGGCAAGTGGAGATAAAGCCTTCTTGCAATGAATCCCTGGGGATTTGTTCCTGAAAGCATGTAGCCCAGTGCAGTATATATAGTTGGTGCACAATTAATGTTGATTGAACTTGAACCTGGGAGCCAGAATAAGAATATTGGGTGTAAGTGTCAGCAGAATCCTGTTGTCAGGAGTGAGCTGCAATTCTGAGAATTAGGAAACCTATAAGATGTATACACATAAGCGAGTTTTGAGGTTCAGAGCAGGCAAACTCCTTGGATCCAGGAAGACTAGGCACCCTAATGGAGTCCCTGTCACAGAGATGCAGATGTGGACAGGAGCTTTGTATAGGGACCATCTATTGGTCCCTCGATTGTTTTTCTATATTTTGGTGGATTTTAGTGGACTTGGCCATCATGTGGGTTCAAGTCACTGCTACCAGATGACTTTATCTGTATTTGCACTCTCATCCCATCACATTGGAGACAATGTGACCAACCAGCTTTAAGGATTGGCTTCGAAGTCATATAAGCTTGAGTTTGAACCTCGGTTGTATGATCTTGGCCCAGCCCATCAATTTACTTGAATATCAATTTCCTCATCTATAAAATGGGAATGATAATACTTAGCTCACAGTGTTGCTCTGAGGATTAACCGAGAGATGCCTGGACAACATTTAGCATACAGCTTTGCATGTTGCAGGTGACCAGTGAAAGACAGGTAATAATAATATTACAAAGTTGCATTTCTATCTAGTTGGTGAAAAGGGGCAAATAAAGGAGGCTGTTGTATCACAGTGCAGCAGGGTGTTGCTTGAGTGTAAATCTCAGCTGCATCACCCACTAACTGTGTGACCATCAGCAAGCTGCTTAATCTCTGTGCCTGTCTATTTTCATTTGCAGAACTGAAGCAGTAATAGGATTGTTGTAAAGATTAATTTATAATTTGACAAAACAAAACAAAAAATGTCAACAGAGTTACCAGCACATAGGAAGCACTTAGAAAGTATAAGCAGTATTGGTTTTTTTTTTTTTTTTTTTTTTGAGACGGAGTCTCGCTCTGCCGCCCAGGCTGGAGTGCAGTGGCCGGATCTCAGCTCACTGCAAGCTCCGCCTCCCAGGTTTATGCCATTCTCCTGCCTCAGCCTCCCGAGTAGCTGGGACTACAGGCGCCCGCCACCTCGCCCAGCTAGTTTTTTTGTATTTTTTAGTAGAGACGGGGTTTCACCATGTTAGCCAGGATGGTCTCGATCTCCTGACCTCGTGATCTGCCCGTCTCGGCCTCCCAAAGTGCTGGGATTACAGGCTTGAGCCACCGTGCCCGGCCAGTATTGTTAATTATGGATTATTTTACAATAGCTGTTGACAAATAATCATAGGCTCCTGAAAATAGAATGTGATGCTTCATAAAGTAGAACATCTGCCATCACTGGAAGTATTCAGGTGGAAAGTAACTTAGTGGAGATTTAGTTTTGGAGATTCAGACACTGAGAACCTGGAAATATTAATATTAGGTAACCATCAAATCATTCCCTCATAATATAGGAAGCATAGCCTGATAGTTGCTTATGTTCAAAGCCTGACACTGCAACCTCTACTAGCTGTGTGATCCTTGGAAAGTCACTTAACTTCTCTGTGCCTCAGGTAGGCCACTCATTTGTAAAAACGGATAATAGCAGTTCATACCTCATACGGTTGTTATGAATATTGAAGGGCTTAATATGCAAAGAGTGCTTAGAATGGTATTTTTATTTCCCACCTGAGATTCTCTTTCTAACCTCCCTTTGTTCCTTTCTGTTTTTCCTCTCTCCTTCCTTTCTCTTTCTCCTTTCTCTCACTTTCTGTCACTCAAAAAGGAGCCATCATGGCCACCTGTTGCTTCAGAGTTTCCTTTAGGACCTGGCCGTCAGGCTGACTCACGACTATGAAGGGTGACTTTGCATTTTAAGTTGTTTGTTTTGGGCCTTGCTTGTATGTCTATTGGGAACATATTTCATCAACAGTCTGTCAGCCCAATAATGAGGGTCTGCTAATGAGGCTCCCGACAGACGTGTTTTATTTACAGAGATGACAAATGCCACTCCTTGGCTGTGTTCAAATCATTTCAAAGGCTAGCGGACTCATTACGGTCATCAGGACTTGCTGCACTCAGGCGTATTTTGTCTGAGTGTGTGTAATTTGGATTTCTGTTCACTGAAACATTTTTTAATATTCCAGCAAAGGCAAGATCTTTTACAATCTCTGTCCCTTCATCTGTCCCTAATTCCCTGTCCCTTTATCTGTCCCTAAACTTGCCTGTTTTGTAATGACTAACTTTTGTAAATCACATT
>NW_022681051.1:0-49681 GCF_009764315.1 Trachypithecus francoisi | reverse complement strand
CATCTGTCGGGAGCCACCAGCTTATACTGGTACCTCCTGCTGCAACCCAGTCCCACATGATCCATTCCAGGCTTTGGCCTTTTCTTATTTCTACCCCTCTTGCCAAGAAAGAAGCCTGGTTTCTGTAACACTCAATATATTCACTAATGTATTATGCTTATTTGCTTAAGCCTGGAGATACAGAAATGCTTTCAGAATTTCTATCTAATACAACTGTGAAAAATCTATCAAGTAGAGTTCAGTGTTCATTTGTAATTATTTTTTCATTGTTTTTTTGGAAGGAAGGGAGCACAAAGTATACACAGTGAAATGTTCAGATCTTAAGTACACTTGATGCATTTCAATAAATGGAAATCTAGTACTCTAATCAAATCTTTTGCCTCAAAGTTCCCACAAGTCCCCTCCCAGTCAATCCTGGCCCTCAAGAGACAGCCACTGTTCATTCTCAAGGAGTGTTCTTGGCCCTCTTCCGTCACCCGACACTCGCATAGATTCTCCATCGTCACATGGACTCCACGGCATGGTGTTCACTCTCTGTTCAGTTCAAGGCTCCTGGACCTTATCCCCGTTGTCGGTTTTGGTTTTAGTATTTTGTATGTTTTTCCTGATGGGAACTAGGACAATGTATGAATATATCAGAATTTGCTCATGTTTCTCCAGATGAGAGAGATTTATGTTGTTTCCAGTTTTTGGCTGTGACAATTTACTCTGGAGATAATGTGCATTCTTTTACAAAGACATAATTTTCATCTCTCCTTGGTAAATGTCTACAGCATACCTGCTGGGCCATATGGAAAGTGTACACATTTTAAAGAAACTGCCACACTGTTTGCTAAAGTGGCTGTGCCATTTTAAGTTTCCATCAGTCTGAGATCCAGCCTGTCATATCTTCACCAACACCTGCTACTGTCCTCCCTCTCCACTCTTGTGAAGGGGAACCTCATGGGTTTAAGTTGTACTTACCCAATGGCTCCCTGGCGCTCACCTTTCATGGGCCACTGGGCATCTGTATACATCTGTTGCGAAGAGTCTATCTTGCATGCTTGCAAAATTCACACCATTTCTGGTTGTTTGTACATTTCCTAAAATGTTCTAAATAAGGCCTTGTGTCTTCTGTAAATCAAATATCTCACCGCTTCTAAGTCTTTATGCCTTTTAGTTCTGACTCACTTCACTGACGAGGGCCCCTGTGCGTGCCATGAGAACGTGAACCACGGAGAACGGCCATGCTCCTGACACCCCTGACTGTGGGCAGAGCATCCCAGTTGCCACCACCAAGGAAGGGGGGTCAGTTCTTGTTTTTCGGGAATGACCTTTATCAAATGGAGAAAGTTCCCTTCTGTTCCTGATGTGATAGAAAATTTGTATAAGGACTATTAAATTTCAACAGATGTTTTCCAGTATCTACTGAGAGGATAAAATGGGTCTTCTGCTTTATTTTTTGTTAATATGGTGAATTACATTGGTTTTGGAATGATGAGCCAAGTGTGCAATGCCAAACTACACATCATGAGAACAAACTCTAAGTGGTCATGATATTCTTCTCCCTTTTCCATATTTCTGGGTTTGATTTAGTAAGAATTTGTTAAAAGCTCTGGCATCTGTATGTCAACAAGAGTGAAAGGTATGAGATTCTGCCTCACATGCAAACTAACAAGGGAGCCAGCACCAGCCCAATGCGCTGACAGAGCCGGGACATTTCCGGGCCAGAAACAAAGGGCTTGTCACACACAGTGGGGCAGCAGGACCCACTCACCCCTGTCGATACTCAGGATCACACAGTGGGGCAGCAGGACCCACTCACCCCCGTCGATACTCAGCGATATCCTGTACCACTTAAAGGACTTTCAAGCTCGTCTTGTGTAACAAAAGTTGACTTCTTCACCTCCCTGTACAAAGGCAAGATGTTATTTAGGCAAAACACAATTAATGATCATGTAAAGAACTGCTTACATTTTTCTCTTCTGAGAAAATTTGCTTTTAGCAACCATGGCTCTCAAGGTACTCACTTGCACATTATACATAATACTGCTTGTGGCCAAAGTCACGGTACCTTCCTACTCTTAAATAATTTATCAAGAGTCCTGAAAGGTGAGTATTTTAAAGAGAAAAGTGGTATGTGGCTTACCCCAGGCTAAGGAGTGAGTAAGCCGGACTATTCTTGTGAAATATGTGATTTTTCTAATTAGACAATCTGAGAACAAGGTATCATTGTGAGTCTGTTATGTCCAGGAAGGAGTGAAATGGTGTTGGAAAATTGAGGGAGCCTCAGAACGGGAATCTCACAACCTCAAATGGGGAGTCCGGCAAATGGGAAAGCAGTCGCTCTGATTCACGGATGTTTCGGAAAGATTCACGTCCACTCCATGCTGCATTTGAGCGACTTTTCTTCTTGTGATATGGACCCAACAGAAGAGAGGTCCCACGTAGACATTCGGCATTTGTGAGGGTCTGGCACCGTGACTCACTTCTACAGATTTTACATGTTTATGTATAAATTACAATGGCTCAACTATATAAAAACTGATAACAGTTATGGATCAATTCCCTCATTTCTCACTTGGGCCACACTTCCTGTTTCTGCAAGAACATATCGCTTGGCTGGAAGACACGATGTTGACATTGAAAAGAAAAAGGACCTTGTATAAAAATGATGCAGAGAATTCTTCTCAAAGGCCACTGTGACACACACTTTGTTGGTGACCAGCTGTCTACCAGCGGCAGCGAGAGAGACAGAGCTCTACGCGTGAGCAGCCACAGCTCCCGTGACCCACACCAAGACCCCCAGGGTGATGACAGGCCAACCAGCAGCCTTGGAACGTACACTTCCTTCCCGAAATAGCTTTCCGAGAGACAACAAACAGTGATAATTGCAGGCATTTCTATGACTGGGAAGCAAGAAACCCTCCCAGTCCTGTTCCTTCTACACCACATCCAGAACAGGCGTACACCTGATGTAGAAAGCTCCCGTGGCCTGAACAGATCATTTGATTCTAATTCAGATTGACCTAATCTCTGCAATGCAGTCCTACAAACAGATTTTCAAAAAGTTACCAAACCACTGCCTCAAAACTCATGCTTTCTCTGCTTCGAAAGAGGACATGTGACTTGGTTTATACGGCCACCAGAACACACAGAGAGTATTATCCTATTGCCCTTCAGTGCCCAGAAGAATCATGTGGTCTCTCGTGGTAAAAACAAAACCACAACCACCACAATCCAGCTTTTCAAGTTGCAGGGAGTTTTACAGCCTCTTTCTATGTCGTCTTCCTTTTTGCCCCAAACTGGATATTCTTTTTACTTTCTCCTTATTTCTTGAATATAGTTTGATCAATATAATTAAAGTGCTTGTGTTAGAAGCAACTTTACTTAAAAAGAATTGAAAGAACTACATCAAAATATTAAGAGTAGACATTTCAGGATGACAAGAGGACAATATAGTGTTTTTTGTTCATTCTTTTCAACATTTGCAAAGTTTTTGCCTTGAATGTAGTCACTTTTGCAATCAGAGGTTAGAGTGCTTGATGGAATGAGGCCATGAAGCACACACACCACCCAGTTTCTAACACAGAGCAATCATTTGGGGAAGGATGGAGACACAGGAAAGGTTCACCTTAAAGCAATGCAGGTGTTTTTTTCATAAAGGCAAAAGACATTTTTAAAAGTGTTTGCACCATACACAAGTCTGCTAAATTTGGTCAACAGAGAAAACAGTAACAGAACATTTTAGCCCATGAGGAGACCACCACACGCAGCTCGAGGCCACTCCAGATGAGGATGGAGAGTGGTTTCCTCACAGCTGACCCACAGGATGGGGTAACATGAGCAGGAGGGAAACATGGGGACCACAAAGAAGTCAGATTGTGGACTGCACAGCAAGAGACAACAACACAAACTAGCAGAGTAATTAAAAACTATTGTAAAAAGATGTCCACATTCTATTTTAACCTGAAATCAGTGGCACGGTGACACTTCAACACATCTATAAACGGCACCCCTGAAGATTCCGTCAGACTCTACACTGAACAATGTTAACACGAGTAACAACAACAGGACAGCCTCCCCATTGTGTGATGGGCTCTTCTCAGCGCAGACCCTTAGAGCGTGCTGACCCATCATCAAAACACAGCGAACATGTGGAGAAAGGACAACCTGTCCAGGCGTGACCAGCTTCTGAAGCACGCAGTGTAATTATGGCTGAAGCATTTCCTGCGACGCGGAGTGAAGTGTTCGAGTCAGAATCAACCTCCATGTGCTAAGTTGTTGCTGTGTTTAACAATTCCCGTCCAACTCAAAATATCCAAGGCAGAAAACAGCATCCAACCACGAACACCTAAAATAGCGATTAAATGGACAGCACTTTGTGGAAAGACCTTTCCCAACATGACACCTAGAGGGGAAAAGGAGGCGACCCACGCCACGATGGCCCCCTGGTTCCTCTCGATGCTCCTCCTGCGTCGTCAGCACAGCCAAGTGCTTTGCTAGTGCCCTGCTGCAGAGAAAACACCCCACACAGCTACTGGGGAGGTCTTCTTTTACGACATCCAACTTAAAAGGCCACATGTCCACTAGCCAGTGGCCCAAATCCCACAGGTGAGGGGAGACATCTGACCACAGGGCACAAGGGACAGGACGGACCCATCTCCCATAAGAGCCAACGCCAGCGGGTCACAGGGAGTCCTGGCCAGTCTGAGGCCCAGGTGAGAGGAAGGGGGCAGTGTTGGATGCACACTGGGCCAATTACTTAACCTATGTGCCAATTACTTAACCTATGTGCTCCCATTTCCTTGGGTGCAAATTAGGAACAGTGAGTCCCTGCCTGAGGGGTGTCTCATATGCATCTGTCTGCATATCTGTGTATTCGTTATTTATCTACCTGTCAATCATCCAGTAACAAGGAGGAACATGAGAGGAAATCAGGGTGACCTTGACATCCTAGTTGTGCACCTGCACAGAGGATGGTCTCTGGTTCTGCAACCAGGGTGACTCCGAGATGCTCAGCTTATGCACCTGCACAGAGGATGGTCTCCGATTCTGCACCCAGGATGACTCTGAGACGTCCAGCTCATGCACCTGCACAGATGATAGTCTCCAATTCCACAGCTACTTCTCTTTAGGGAATCAAGCTTACTGTGTGTAGGTTACAGGTGGTAGAATTTGCCTTAGCTATTCACTTACTGTGTAGAGGAGACTATGAACAGTTGGGTAGACAGTCCTTGAAGTGTCATTTATGTGAGATATAATGGAAAACTCTATTATTCCATGTATTCTGTTGTAGTTTTTAAAACTTAGGTACACGTTTTTGAGATGGAGTTTTGCTTCTTGTTGCCCAGGCTGGAGTGCGATGGTGCGGTCTCAGCTCACCACAACCTCCGCCTCGTGGGTTCAAGCGATTCTCCTGCCTCAGCCTCCCGAGTAGCTGGGATTACAGGCATGCACTACCATGCCTGGCTAATTTTGTATTGTTAGTAGAGACGGAGTTTCTCCATGTTGGTCAAGTTGGTCTCAAACTCAGGTGATCCGCCCGCCTTGGCCTCCCAATGTGCTGGGATTACATGCGTAAGCCATCACACCTGACCTCATTTTTGTTTTTAATCAATGACTGATTGGCATATGGAGCACACCCCATGGCCTTTGTATTGCCTGTGAAGTCTCAGGTGGCTCTCACTTTCTATGGAGCCAACCCAGAGCACTAATCTTTATATGTCATGGAGGCCACCCTTCAGGAAAGCAGGAGGAGTATAGGGGTCATTACAGGGGCTCCTTATTCTCTATTTCCTGCTGTTACAGGAATCTAGTTGTGAGTTCTCTAAATTTAGATATAATTTACTTTCTCTATAGTATATGCTCTCATGATTTTAACAATAAGATGTGAGATAAGAGGAGCTTATGTTAGTTCATTACTAACAGACACATTTCAGAATTTTGTATGCTTTTCTTTCTCCTGAGCTGACCAGGAACACTGGTCATTCACGAGGAAAGGGCTATGGCTCCTGGGGAGACTTGGCAGCTCGAGCTCTGTAACTACTCATCTTGCAGTAGAGCTACTGTGGTTGCTTCAGTGACTGAAATTATTTTTATATATTTTATTATACTTTAAGTTCTGGGGTACATGTGCAGAATGTGCAGGTTACATAGGTAAACATGTACCATGGTGGTTTGCTGCACTCATCAACCTGTCATCTACATTAGGCATTTCTCCTAATGCTATCCCTCCTCTAGTCCCCCAGCCCCCAACAGGCCCCAGTGTGTGACATTCCCCTCCCTGTGTCCTTGTGTTCTCATTGTTCAACTCCCATTTATGAATGAGAACATGTGGTGTTTAGTTTTCTGTTCTCGTATTAGTTGGCTGTGAATGATGGCTTCTAACTTCATCTATGTCCCTGCAAAGGACGTGAACTTACCCTTTTTTATTGCTGCATAGTATTCTGTGTTATATATATGCCGTATTTTCTTTATCCAGTCTATCATTGATGGGCATTTGGGTTGGTTCCAAGTCTTCACTATTGTAAACAGTGCCGCAACAAATATACATGTACATGTGTCTTTATAGTAGCATGATTTGTAATCCTTTGGTTATATACCCAATAATGGGATTGCTGGGTCAAATGGTATTTCTGGTTCTAGATTCTTGAAGAATTACCACACTGTCTTCCACAATGGTTGAACTAATTTACACTCCCACCAATGGTGCTTCTGTACATCCTCTTCAGCATCTGTTGTTTCCTGACTTTTTAGTGATCACCATTCTAACTGGCATGAGGTGGTATTTCATTGTGGTTTTGATTTGCATTTCTCTAACAACCAGTGATGAGCTTTTTTTCATATGTTTATTGGCCGCATGTCTTCTTTTGTGAAGTGGCTGTTCATATCCTTCATCAACTTCTTGATAGGGTTGTTTCCTTCTTGTAAATTTATTTTAAGTTATTTGTAGATTCTGAATATTAGCCCTTTTTCAGATGGGTGGATTGCAAAACTTTTCTCCCGTTTTGTAGGTTGCCTACTAACTCTGATGATAGTTTCTTTTGCTGTGCAGAAGCGCTTTAGTTTAATTAGATCCCATTTGTCAATTTTGGCTTTTGCTGCCGTTGCTTTTGGTGTTTTAGTCATGAAGTCTTTGGCCATGCCTTTGTCCTGAATGGTATTGCCTAGGTTTTCTTCTAGGGTTTTTATGGTTTTAGGTCTTACATTTAAGTCTTTAACCCAACTTGAGTTAATTTTTGTATAAGGTGTACAGAAGGGGCCCAGTTTCAGTTTCTGCATATGGCTAGCCTGTTTTCCCAACACCATTTATTAAATAGGGAATGCTTTCCCCATTGCTTGTTTTTGTCAGCTTTGTCAAAGGTCAGATGGTTGTAGATGTGTGGTGTTATTTCTGAGGAGTCTCTTCTCTTCCATTGGTCTATATATCTGTTTTGGTACCAGTACCAAAGCATTTTGCATTTCAGTATCATGCTGTTTGGTTATTGTAGCCTTGTAGTATACTTTGAAGTCAGGTAGCATGAAGCCTCCAGCTTTGTTCTTTTTGCTTAGGATTGCGTTGGCTATGTGGGCTTTTTTTTTTTTTTTTTTTTTTTTTTGGTTCCATATGAACTTTAAAGTAGTTTTTCCAATTCTGTGAAGAAAGTCAATGGTAGCTCGATGGGGATAGCATTCAACCTATAAATTTCTTTGGGCAATCAATATGGTCATTTTCATATTGATTCTTCCTATCCATGAGCATGGAATGTTTTTCCATTGTTTATGTCCTCTCTTATTTCCTTGAGCAGTGGTTCTGTAGTTCTCCTTAAAGAAGTCCTTCACATCCCTTATAAGTTGGATTCCTAGGTATTTTATTCTTTGAAGCAGTTCTGAATGGGAGTTCACTCATGATTTGGCTCTCTATCTGTTGTTGGTGTGTAGGAATGCTTGTGATTTTTGCCCATTGATTTTGTACCCTGAGACTTTACTGAAGTTGCTTATCAGCTTAAGGAGATTTTAGGATGAGATGATGGGGTTTTCTAAATATAAAATCATGTCATCTGTAAACAGAAACAATTTGACTTCCTCTCTTCCTATTTGAATACCCTTTCTTTCTCTTGCCTGATTGCTGTGGCCAGAATTTCCAGTAATATGTTGAACAGGAGTGGTGAGGGAGAGCATCCTTGTCTTGTGCCAGTTTTCAAAGGGAATGCTTCCAGTTTTTTCCCATTCAGTATGATATCGGACATCAAGGTCACCCCGATTTCCTCTCATGTTCCTCCTTGTTAACTCAACCTTCAGGTCCTATTGCTAGTATCTTTTGAGCATTTCTCAAATCTCACTGATACTGATTTTTTGTTTGTTTGTTTTTTTGTTTTTTGTTTTGTTTTGTTTTTTGTTTTTTTTTGGAGACACAGTCTCACTCTGTTGCCCAGGCTAGAGTGCAGTGGTGTGATCTCGGGTGACTGCAACCTCCGCCTCCTGGGTTCAAGAGATTCTCCTGCCTCAGCATCTGGAGTAGCTGGAATTACAGGCATGAGCCACCGCACGCCCGGCTAATTTTGTATTTTTTGTAGAGATGGGGGTTTCACCATGTTGGCCAGACTGGTCTCGAACTCCTGACTTCAGGTGATCA
This sequence comes from Trachypithecus francoisi, assembly GCF_009764315.1. NCBI lineage: Eukaryota > Metazoa > Chordata > Mammalia > Primates > Cercopithecidae > Trachypithecus > Trachypithecus francoisi. The sequence continues at coordinate 41,085 of NW_022681051.1, read as the reverse complement.
ACCTGCCTCGGTCTCCAAAAGTGCTGGGATGACAGGCGTGAGCCACAGCGCCCAGCCCCGACAGGTATGTCTCTTAAGTGCCCATCAGTTTCAGGCATTCAGGGTTGTTTCGACTCCCCCACTTTCAAGCCCAGGCTCCATGCTGCTGCTAACGTGATCTTCAAACCCTGACTGGCCCTCACTGGCCCTTTGCCTAAAATCTCCAAGTGGTTCCCCCACCATCTTCAGGATGAAGTCCAAATTCCCAAGCATGATACTCAAGATGCTATAACCTGGCCCCTCCTACCTGACTTCTTGCCCTTCCCCAAATGTGTCATGCTCCCTCATCTTCCTTTAAAATATAGAAGCCAGGCAATATTTCAGGTGCTTGGCCCACACGAATGAACAAAACAGAGATCCTGGCCTGTGTGGACCTCGTATTCTTATGGGAGAAGGTGAGAGGTAGGGAGGTGGATGGTGGAAGAATGGCTGAGTAATTGGGTAAATGGATGAGATGTCTGATGATGGATGGATGGATGGTGGACATAAACGGATGATTGACAGGTAAGTCGATGACTGGTGAATGTGTAGACAGATACAGAGAGGTTGATAAATGGATGCCTGACAGGTAGATAAATAACGAATACACAGATATGCAGACAGATGGACAGAGTATCGTGTGGTTATAATGGCAATGGAGACATGAGTCAGGATGGGGAATGGGAGGGATTGTGTATGAAGGGGTGCCGTATTCCACAATTTTACAGAAACAGGAGAAATGAACCATACTTCTCACGTTGGGTCTGGCTTCCCTCCAGGGCAGAGCCTGCAGTCTCCGAGCTGAAGCGTCGGTCTCCTCCACCCACCTCCCACTCTCAGCCACCCCCTCTGCCGTGTGCCTCTCCCCTCCACGCCTTCCTGCCTTTGAAGAGGTGAGGTAAGGTGCACGGGTGAACAGAAAACGCGCCCGAAGCCAAGAGATCACCATCTCCTGCTCCACCCACCTCTCTCAGGCTTTTATCAAGCGAGAAGAGCGTGTGACAACCACAACCCGCCACACTTATCTCATAGAGTAGCTGGGATTGTGAAGATGGCACGATCCGAAGGTAAACACAGAATTTATCAACCCCGCTGCAGCATCGTGGAGAGAGAACGTAGGAAACAGACGCAATGGTGACTGACGTGGATCTCCTCTCCTGTGTGGTAAGATGTCAGGCCAAAGTTGGGCTTGCATCCTCCTGCGAAGAGGGGCCCCGTGTGATCGTCAGCCATCGGGCAGCCTCCCTGAATTTCAGTTTCCTCATCTATATAATGGAAGACAGACCCCTACTGGCTTCCGTGAGAACTGAAGCTATATGAATTCATGCCTGCGAGCACGTCTGCGTGTGTTGTGTGTTCAGACAGGGCGCCTGCACAGCGGCATTGACACACAGTGAGGGAAGCGTTCACTGCAGGCTGACAGCACGCGGGCACCTCCTCACTCCTGAACTCGACAGGGGCCTCCGAGACACCCACGTGAGTAAGAGAAGGTCTCAATATGTATCAGGGTTTAAGACAGCTGTGAATAATGGAGGTTGGATTTGGGAGCAAATCCTCCTTCGTTCCATCTCCATATGTTTTCCTGTGGTCAAAGCCTCCTTGGAGAAGGCAGCAGGGGGCGCCGTGGAGGTGGCACCGGCTTTTCATTCAGGCTCTCAGCTGCGTCCTTCTCGTTTGCACGGGTGACACTCCCCGAGGCCATAAAACCTCTCTAGAAAGAAGAGCAGAGCCAGGAGATCAGGCATATGGTGACTGAGGAGGATGCAGAAGTGGCTGATCACATGAGCCTGTGTGGACCAAGAGATTCGTTACAGCACGACGGACTCACAGCCTTTCCTCCACCACGGGTGAGTTCTATCATCCCTTAGACTCAGTTTTTTCTTCTGACACAGGAGACAGCAGTCACAACTTCACCTGCTTATCATGAAAGCTCCATGTGACAACAATGTGAGAACGCCAGTGAAGGACATTTGAAAAACAAAGCGATTCATGAATCGGGTCCGTCACCAGCGACCAACCCCTGCCCTCACCAGGGCCCTGAGAACTACACAAGAATTCACAGGTAATTTTCTTTTAAAGAAGCAACCTTAACCTACATGTTGGAAAAACTCTTTCAGAGTAATTCAAACATCAAACATCTATCACAGCCTGAGTTTTTTTGAGATGGAGTTTTGCCCTGTCTCCCAGACTGGGGTGCAGTAGCATGATCTCAGCTCACTGCAACCTCCGCCTCCCAGGTTCAAGCATTTCTCCTGCCTCAGCCTGCTGAGTAGCTGGAACTACAGGTGCCTGCCACCATGCCCGACAGCCTGAGTTTTCTGTTACTGAATTAAAGAAATTTCAGCTGGCCAAGCCCAGGTGGCAGTGGCAACTCAGTCTCCAGACAGCCCTGTGCAGATGACATCATAAAACACGGAGGAAAAACAAACAGGAAACACATGACAATGTGTGGTTTTCATTTCTGTTTAGAAAAGTAGACCTGGAAAACAAATCACTGAAGGTAAGGAAAAGAAAAAACTATGCTAGCAACCATGATTAAAAAGTTATTTAACAGTGATGCCTAAAAATGAGAAAAATTTGGCACAAGATTATAATCTTTTCAGTTAGTATGAAATTCTGAATGGTAGACAATGTGGGCTTGGAAACCACGTGAACAGCTATTTACCAGACACTGGGGTCTCCCAAGAGGGTGTGTCTGCACACAAAGCTGGAGGCCCATCGTGTGCTGGAGGCCCACACCCACCACGCTTCTGCCTTGCCCAATGGTTGGGCACAGGCTCCCTCCTGGCACAAGCGACAGATGGACGTATTGTCACACCCCACCCCGTGCTTACCTGACTGATAGTGCTCATCTCGTGACCCTGAAGACCTTCGGCAGTGGTAGCAAGAGGCAGAGGAAGGAGTGACAGGAGCCTGGAGTTCTTGCAGCAAAGCTTGGTCCACCCCTGGATTTCAAGGAAAACAGCAGAGTGAGGTGTGGCTGTGCTCAGCAGACTCTAGGAAATCATTCCCTCCATCCTCACAGCAAAGCCAGAGCTACCCACGGGACTGGACATGGCGGCACCTCAGAGCCCACAGGCAGGAGGGCCAGGACTGACGGGGAAGCTCTCCCACAGCCAGGGAGACCCCTCCTGCCTGGATGCCACCAGGGCCCCTCTCACAGCACAAGGGTCCACTGACAGGCAGGGAGAGACACAAACTCAGCCACAGGTAGCAATTGAATTCCTGGGAGTTACAGAAACAGGGCGCAAGACACAGACTCAAGTTATGACCTTTCATGTAATAAATATACAGAATGGGTTGTATAAGTTCTTAAGAAAATTTAAAAGTTATTACTAAAGCAATTTTTAAAACAAATCTTACAGGATAATTTAACAATATAATTTAGGTAACCAGGACATACCATGAATGTCCAGCTTTGCTCATTCCAGATTACTCTCTGGAAACTTACTCCATTTGATGCCAAGTGTTAACAGATTGTATTCGACTATGAATTACAATTATTTGATGAATTACAAAAAACGTTAATGTGGTCAGATAAAACGATTTAATAGTATTGGTCAAAACACTGACGTGAATCCACCTGTCACAGCACTGGTTATACTCAGGTAACAACAGGGTGGCAAGGAACACAACTAGATGAAACTAAGCCCCCAAAGGAAGGACATCATCATCATAGTTCCATGAAGAACTGCTCTGATACCGTGGGAAAAATGTCATCCCCACAATTCTGTGAATGGCTCTGAAACCACAGAAAGAACATCATCCTCACAGTTCCACGAAGAACTGCTCTGAGTCCATGAGAAGGATGTCATCCTCACAGTTCCACGAAGAACTGCTCTGAGACCACAGGAAGGACGTCATCATCACAGTTCCACGAAGAACTGCTCTGAGACCACGGGAAGGATATCATCCTCACAGTTCCGTGAACGGCTCTGATACCACAGAAAAGATGTCATCCTACGTCATCCTCACAGTTCCATGAAGAACTGCTCTGAGACCGCAGAAAGGACATCATGCTATGTCATCCTCACAGTTCCGTGAAGAACTGCTCTGAGACCATGGGAAGGATGTCATCCTCACAGATCCATGAAGAACTGCTCCGAGACCACGGGGAGGATGTCATCGTCACAGTTCTGTGAAGAACTGCTCTGAGACTGAGCACCAATCACTAACAGATGCTTCTTCAGAAATGGATCAGTAATATTTGATTGAAAGTAAACTAGAAATAATGTTTTAAGTTAACAAAAGAAATATTTAGTCTCTGGTTTTCCATGATGGACTCTTATGACAGCTGTAGAGTCTGTGGGCTTCATATTCCTCTTACTAGGGTGGTTTCTGCACGTCAGCTTTTGATGGTGCATGTGCAGACCCTACGTATCAGGCTGGTGAGTTCAGAACTAAGTGAAGCACAGCTCCACACCCCGCCACCACTGCCCCATGCTCCGCCAGCGCTCCCCAATCCTGTCACAGTTCCCCCATCCCATCATTTTGTTAAATCTCACGTGCTCTTCTTTCAGCAGCATCCAAATCACCATCAGTTCCTGAGCAACAAACTGCTGCTACCAACCTCTTGCAGTCATCATCTACAAATGATCTTTTAAAAACGATCTTCAATTACCTTTTTATCAAACAGACACATTTTAGGAAATCAAAGAAATGATCTTCAATTACCTTTTTATCAAACAGACACATTTTAGGAAATCAAAGAGTGTTATCAAGTCTCACGTGAAAAACAGTAGTTATCTGGCACTTACATTCAAAAACATGGACTTACCACACGACTTCCTGAATTGTCCTTTAGACACCACCCTTTACACCATTGTGGTCATTATGTCAGGGTCTGCAGTGTGCTACAAATACCGTCCTATCTTACGCTTTTCAATGATTCTGGAGTTAATACTTTTTATCTATTTTCCATTATCCTGGCTTTCAATGTACCTATTGCCAACCCTTTCACAGTTCTTCTGCAGAACTGAAAAACTCTTTTCCATACTTTCTTGCCCACAATCAAACACTGATAACCTGGTGAGAATCTCTGTTTGATTTTCCTGGAAATCCTCTTGGAGCCCCGCCCCCATCCCCAACGTGCTACCATCACTGGGCTGCTCCTTTCTTCCCACTGGCCGTGCTGCTCACTATGTTGGTCACTCGTTCTCAGCCCCGCGACGCCCCCTCCTCTCCCCACTCTCTCATCCTAAAGAAGCACCTCCAGTGCTTCAGAAAGGACGGACGAGAAGGAACACTTGGGGACCCCGCATGTCCGAAAGTGCTTTTCTCTCTACCCCAGTGAGACTGGGTCTTTCTCCTAGATATGGACTTCTAGGTGCAAGTTACTTCTATTCATTGCCTTTCATTTCCATTATTGGTGAGAAGTTAAACGTCATTCTGATGCTATAATCTTTACGTAATATCCATTCCTTTCTCTTCTTTGATAGTCTTTTCTTCATTCCCACTGGAGGAGCTGCAAGCCAGGTTGTAATATCTATTCCTTTCTTTTCTCCCTTAATAATCTTTTATGCTGTAAACCAGGTTTTTCTTCTCACGGGGGCACACGACCAGATCTTCCCCCAGGAGGGCTTCATCAGGGCTGTTTCATTTGCCTGAAGAGTCCTCTCCTCTCCTGTTTCATAACCAAACACAGGCATGTTCATCCCTCTGGGCTGGGCTGTTTCCTCCACACGTGTGCTCTGACCTGGGGCTTCTGTTTTCAGTACCACCCCCATATCGGGAGCCCCCCCGGTTTAATTTCTCCAGATAATACATATGGTTGGGAAGTGGGGGAGAGGTAGCCACCTGCTTCCTGGACACCATTCTCTGGGCTCCACGTGTACAGCACCCACGGCTGTCCCCCATGTCTTCATCTTGGCTTTCTCCATTTTGCTAAATGATGAACCATAAATTCCTCTACTTGACTTCTCTTGTGCTGTGGACTTACAGTCACTGACATCTTAGCACAGTTTGGAGAAACAGAGATAAATGCACACTTCCAAGTTGCCAAGTGTAACCAGTGGCTGGACACCTTCAATCTCAATACCGCACCTATCCAGTCCATGCAAACGTGCTTCTTAGGATTACCTCCAACCCTAACCTCCTCTTGGTGCCCACGGATGATGGTGTATGGAGTTCTAGGCTGCTGCTCGGCTTCTCACAGACCTTATGTGTCTGATCTCAGAAAGCTACTTTTGCATACCAACTTTGTGAATATCTCCTTTCATAGGTGGAAATGCAAAGTTTCCAACAAAAGTTTGAAAACAAATGAATAAAACAGAAGACTAGCTTCTACAGGTTGCAATAAGACAGCAAAAGAAACAAGTATGAACATGCACATTTCCTTCATTCATTTTCCTCTGACATCATCCCAAACGAGGCTGAAGGTGGCTTAACGGTGTGTTCTGGGAAGAAAAAAGCCACAACTGAATAGGTGTCGCTCAAATGGATTCCAGCCTGTCACCGCACAGGACCCAGGAGTAGCAGAGGGACGTCCCCACTGTTCCCATCACAGGGAAACCAAGTGCGGCTACCGGAACAGATGCCTCTTGGTAGCAAGAACACAAATGATCACTAAGATGCACGGCTACAGCATAGTGCTTTGCGATACTGAGAGCTCACGTTCATAGTCATGTTCAGTTTAGGGAACTGTGGTTGAAAATCAGCTCTCAGGAGCATCACAAAGACTGGAAGCCTCTTGACAGAAGGTGTGGTCAGGGGAGAGAGGCTGGCATGGTCCCTGGAAGGGGGTGTCCCCAGGGAGATGGGGTGGCTGCCTTCAAACATTCAAGCCTCTTCAGGCAAAAACATGGCTGAGATGGAGATAAGGTTCTCCTCCCAGGAGCACCTGCTCAACTTTCACGCCTTGGCCACGCGAGGCACCAGCTCAACTCCAGTCCTCCGGGGACGGGAGATCCCGTGCCTGCAGTCAGGGCCCCAATATATCCAGCTCCTGTCACTCTGTGGGATCCTGGGCAAGTTGGTGAACTTTCCCAGGCTCAGCCTCCTGCCTCTGGACAGAAGCGGCAGTGATAGCTAACACTCTGCAGCCCCAGCCTAAGCACCTGAGAGTCACTCATTCATCAGCACGAAAAGTACCAGGCTGGGACTGTTACTTCTGCTGTTTTCTTGGCAAGGAAACACAGGTGCAGAAGCCATCCATGAGTGCGGGCGGCCCGGTGCCACATTTGTGCAGTGTCTGAACATTCTCCTATGAGAATTTGCAACGTGGACCCCTCTCCCCAGGCCCTTCCGCACCATCTTCTGAGGGCAGAGGCTGTTGTTTTCCTGGTACCTGCAGTGGTGCCCAGAGCCTCTATCTCTGTTACAGGAACAAAATCTGACTTGTCTTGAAGCCAGGAAGAGACCTCTTTGGAATCCCATTATGAAAGTTAGTATTTGGACAGAGTATTCTTTTAAGAAAATATGGAAAGTGCTAGAATTTCAGGTCCAGAAACGAATCTTGGAGCGAAGAAAAGCCATCAAGGTTGCCTGAAGGGGGGGAGGGGAGGGGAACGGGTGGGGGAGGAAAGGGGGAGGGAAGAGGGAGGGAAGGGGTGATGGGGAGGGGCATGGTGGAGTGGAGGGAAGGAAGAGAGAGGGGGAGAGGGGGAGAAGGGGAGAAGGGAGGCGGGGGAGAAGGGAGGGAAGAGGGGAGGAGGGAAGGGGGAAAGAGGGGAGGGGTGAAGGGGACGGAAGGGGGACAAGGGGGAGGGGAGAGGGAGGGGCTGGGCAAGCAACCTCAGCCTCCCTCCAGCTCTCACCTGCAACTCCCGAACCTCCATGGTGCCCTTCGGATGCTCCCTTTCTTCACATGTCTGCATCCCCTGGGATCCATCTCTTTCTCTGCCTACACTCTTCCTAGGGTCAGCACATGGCCTGCCTGGACACTGTGCACGGAAGGTGCTTCTGCCTGGAGCACTGTGGCTTTCCCTCTCCACTGTGCCCAGGGCTGTCTTCCCCACGTTGGTCTGTGAGGGCTCTAATGGTTTCATTCCTCTGTGTCCCGATGACCACAGGACAAAGCCCCCGACTCCTTCATCGGAACCGGATCCCTCCGTGGCTTCCTGTCCGGGTTCCTATCCAGTTTCCTGGCCCTATCTTCTCTCGTGGCCCCAGACTGCAGTCAGATGGAAATGCCCACCATTCCCAGGTCTGAGCCCCGACTACCATGAACACTACTCCTTCAGATGCTCTCCCCCACATCAATATCCATGTACAAAAGGAGGAAAGCAAAGAAAACAGCTATTTTTATTAAAACTTCCATTACTTCCAGCACCTAATTAAGAAAGGATTCCCCAGGGAATATTTGTAACAATAGAGTTCTGTCAACTGAACAGCCCATCAATTCCAGGTTAGCAAATAACTGCAGGAGGATGTTTCCTTGATATCGTGAAAAAACACACAGTGGACAACACGGCAATCCTCAGGTCACCCTCAGAACGCGGCATGCCTGGGCCGCCAACAACACAGCGGCGCTCTACAGGCCGGGGGCCCGGCAACGCTGACGCCATGCAGTTATTCAGGATGTTAAATCCTCCAGAAAAAAAGTCTACTGCATTTCTAAACTTCTCAATTTCCACTGATTTCTAAATTCAGATAGAGAAACACACTGAAAATCTTGATTTTCATCATACTTTTAAAAGAAATCATCACGAATGTGTGGAGAAAAACTTAAATTTTAAAAGTATGTAGGATTTAAGATAAGAAGGCCTTGCTCCAAATTCTCATCTTATTCTCAACTAATCCCTTGTCCCAGCATGCTGGGGGTGTAGACATATCCAAATTCCCATCTTATTCTCACTCATCCCATGTCCAGGCGTGCTGGGGGTGCAGACACATCCAAATTCCCATCTTATTCTCACTCATCCCATGTCCAGGCATGCTGGGCAGGCAGACACAAATGTCTCTATGGCTGACCTTGGCTCCTAGGGCAGAGACGGGGAGGAAGGCAGGAGGGGAGGAGGGGAAGAGGGGAGGAAGGGAGGAGAGGAGGAAGGGAGGAAGGGAAACAGGCTCTCCTGGCCTCTTTCCCGGGCACCCAAGGGCAAACACGCCGGCCTTCACAGGAGCGTCCTGCACGAGAAGCCTGCCCTGGGCCCTTCATGGAACTGTGGGGGATTTTTCTGTATTTCAGGTCTGTCCCAAAGCAGTTTCTGAATCCAGTCCCATTCTCTCCAGGCCTCAATTACATGCTGTTGTTCATATCGCAGAACTTGTTTTTAAAATAAGTGCAATCAAGGACTTTGCCAGAAAGCAAACAGGACAACTGTTGTAAACATGGGTAAGAAATTTAATAATTTTCAAACAAAACAAAACAAAACAAAAAACAAAAAACAACAAAAAAAAGTCATGCAAAAAGAAAAAAAAAACAAACAGAAATTTAATGATTTTCTTTGTATTTACTCAGATGGGAACACCATACAATGGAAAGACTGAAATTCCATCCTAAGCACCTGACACCTGCCCCAACCCTGTGTTTTATTTAGATGGAGTCTTGCTCTGTTGCCAGGCTGGAGGGCAATGGAGCAATCTCAGCTCACTGCAACCTCCGCCTCCCACGTTCAAGAGATTCTTCTACCTCAGCCTCCTGAGGAGCTGGGATTACAGGCATCCATCATCACCATGCTGGGCTACTTTTTGTATTTTTTTAGTAGAGATGGGGTTTTACCATGTTGGCCAGGCTGATCTTGAACTCCTGACCTCATGGTTTGCCCGCCTCAGCCTCCCAAAGTGCTGGAATTACAGGCAGGAGTCACTGTGCCCAGCCCCACGCTGTCCTCCTTTCTATCCATCTTCCATGAACCCAAATCTTTGCTGCAAATCGCTATACATTTCCTTAACAACCCTTTTCCTTTTATAATAGTTTAACTTGATTAGGGACTCAAACATTGGAAATTGCCAGTGATCCGGGGTCGGGAATGTCTGACGTCTGCGTCTCATCTGCCAGCCTGAGCCCCGGTCCATGCTTGCTGGATGAGTCTCATCCGCCAGCCTGAGCACTGGTCCACACTAACTGGATGGGATGCCAATCTCACCATCAGGGCTGAGGTTTCACATTTCTGCACTTTGCTTACACCTCGGATTTTTCACAAAACCCACATGCGCAGTTCCAAAGTGGGTGCTACCCTCCCCACTGGACACACACCGCATGGCCTGGCCTCAGCTGCAGTCCCTCCCTAGCGGCTGACATCTGGGAGGAGGAATGCGATTCACTAAATATTGCTAAAAAGACCAGGAAATAAATGCACGGATCAAACCGACAGCTGCGTGTGACAGAACATGTCTCCAGCAGTTGAGCATGGTACCCTGGGAACACGGCTGACCTGGAACACAGGTGGTTCACCTCTCACTGCAGTAACTCGGTCTAGAAGGATTCATGCTATGTCACAGGCAGCGCAATCTGGACACCCACGTTTCCCCTCCTGTGGGATTGAAGTTTAAAGATCCTCACCTTGTGACCTAACCACTAAGTGGAGGCAACCAGCCAGGGACAGGCCCCCAGGACCTTCAGCCCAGGTGAGGAGGCGGTCCCTGCCCCAGTACTTGCCGTGCGGGAAGGGCTACCCTGGGGTCGCCGGACTGTAACTCTCACAGCAGAACCCGCTGTGCACCTGCCCCGGGAAAGCACAGCCTCTGCTGACACGAAGAATCAGAACAACCAACGGCCGTCCCAGGCAAACAGGCTGGGGTCAGCCAGCCACGTCTTCTAAAGACGACAAAACAAAACAGCATTTATGTGCTTAAATATAAGAAAGTTTCTCATTCCATATGTAACCAAAGTGTCAAATTCACAAATGCCGACTCCGGGCACCTCCTCTCTCATGACTGTCAAAGCCCAGTGGGAGAATCTGCAACAGGACCTCAGAGGAAGCCCTCTCCATGGGGACAGGGCAAGGCAGCCACTGCAAGCAACAGCACTCAGGCCAGAGCAGCTGTTCTCATGAGAACATGTGATCCAGTTACAGGATCAAACACGGGGATGCGAGCCAAGTCCCAAAAAGATAATTCCATGGACTGGACGGTGCTGAGTTACATGTTACCCTCTGTCATTCCAATCATTAGTTAGCACTTACATGTTACCATCTGCCATTTAAATTTATCCAAATCAATAATAAAAGTAAAACTGGCCCAGATAGATGCCTGAGGCAGTGGAAGGTCTACGGTGCCTGTTCAGGGAGTTACGTGGATCTGAGAGTCGTGTGGTCATGGTGGCGTCTGCCCTCAGGGACACTGCACATCCATCCTGGTACCACAGCGGAGATGGTCACTCAGTGTTGGGGGAAGCAAGCACTGCCCCAGCCCGCCCCCATGGGCAGACTCAGCTCCTCTGTGCCACACCCCAGCATTCATTCAGCAAATACCTGACCAACGTCCACTTTCCGTGAGCAGACAGCCAGGGCCTCGGGCGACCTACGTCCTGCTGCTGTGGAGACCAAGCATTTAGTAACCACCGCCTAACTACGACTGTGGCATTTCAGGGACAGGACGACACGGAGATGGGAATCTGGATGGTCTAGATGGAGGGATCAGGGGGGCAATCCCTCAGGATGGTACATACATCCAAACTGAGCTTTAAACACTGCCTGGACGTGGCTAAGGGCACGGCCTGAGCAGAGTTCCTCATGTGGACAGCAGCAGGGCCATCGGGAGCCCTGGCAGCAGGGAGTGGGGAGGAACTGAGGTAGGTCCGGATTTGTGATCAGAGTCAACAGCCGGACAGCACAGCGCAAGCCTGCAGGCCAAGGCAGTCATCAAGGCCTCCGGTGGAAAGTGTGGGGCTTCAATCACTGACCCTGGAGGCCTCTTCCCTGAGGAGGCTGCTCATGCGACCCCACTGTGGAAAATGTGTGGCACAGACTGACCTCCTCAAAGAATCCTTGTAACTTGTACCTGGACATCAAGCTGTCCGGCTGTTGAGGGAAAAACAAGCTGGTCTTGGAGAGGAATACTGGATCTTCGTAAATCACTCAGTACCAAGAAACATTTCATGGACAATCACGTTAGAAGTTGAGAAACAGGAGTTGTATCTGAGGAAGGAAGGCTCCACTATTTTATAGCCACACCGAAGTTTTACTCTCAATCTCCATGGCCTGCATCATAAAAGCAGTGAGGCCTTGTTATCCCAGTCGACGATGTTATTAAGATATCCCTGAAGAGGGTACCAGGCAGTGGATTCCATCTCCTATGTTTGCAAGTTTGACTGGGCTTAGAGACTGATGAGGGATGGGTTTGAACCATAGAAGGGTGAGTGCCAAATGGGCAGCTTCCCTAAGCCACGTCTTCTCCCTGAAGATGATCTTCTGGCCACTCTCTCTGACCTGTCTTTCACTGCACATGTAACTCACATTTCTTCCTGGCTCCTGGCACTCCTTTCCTCAGCTAAATCTAAGCAGCTGCTCAGCACTACACTCACTTCTGAATTCCAACCGGAGGCTCTGACACAGATGCTGCCCTCCTGAGCAGCTGGGACGCACCTGGCTGGCCCAGGGAATGGAACCCCCATTGGAGCTTGTAATTCTGCATCCCAAACAACGTCCTAGAAACATGTTTAGAATAGTTTCTGGAGACATAGGAATGTAAATGTTAAGAAAAAAAGGGTGGAAGTTAATCAGAAAACAAACCCCTTACAGGCAAAAGTGTGCAGCAGCCCAGGGGAGCAAAAAGATGATCCTGCAACAAAGGAAGTCACGTCCCATGGGGCCAATCGAGAAAGCAGCCTCGGCTTTGGAAACGTCTGCGTTCCTCGCTGCTTCCCAGGACAGGAGCACACGGCGCACGCTCACGCGTCACCAGCAGCGTCTCCAAATGAAGGTCGGCAGGGAAACGCAGACTCTCTGGGGCCCCAGCATCCCTGTCCTGACTCCCCCCAATCCTGAGTCCCCCCGTATCCTGAGTACCCCCCGGCCTGAGTCCAGTGTCTGGGCCTGAATCAGGTGGCCCAAGCGGTCCCTCCTCCTGTTTTCCTCACGTTTCCAGCAGACAAATTCAGAAACGGACCTTGTGGCTAACACCCAACGCTGTCATCATCAGCTCTGCCACTTTCTCCTGAGGGCATCAAGCCAGGGGCCTGGAGAGGAGGAATGCAGTGGAGGCCAGGAGATGAGGTGGGGTGTCCTCTTCTGAGACCCCGATGGCCAATTGTGATAATAAAGTTTGCCTCTGTGACTTGATTTTACCTATTTTTTTAACAGGGTCTCGCTCTGTCCCCCAGGCTGGAATATGGTGGCACAATCACAGTTCACTGCAGCCTTGACTTCTTGGATTCAAGCAATCCTCCCACTTCATCCTCCAGATAGCTGGGATCACAGGCACGCACCATCATGCCTAATTTTTTCTTTTGTAAAGATCAGGACTCCCTTTGTCGCCCAGGCTGGTCTCAAGCAATCCCCTCTGCCTCAGTCTCCCAAAGTGCTGGGATCACAGGCGTGAACCACCACATCCGGCCTTGTGATTTTAAAACACATTTTGAAATGTAACCCTGAACATGAACCTAAAACTTCAACCTGCATATGATTTTTTTCATTCTGTTGGAAAATGCATTGAACTCCCCTTTTGCCTCATGAAAAATTCCTATATTCACAACACTGTCCACCAAAGTAATTTTGACCTTTGAACAGAATCCTTACCTCTAAGAATATACTCTATGATTAACTGGTTTTTCTATTTCAAAATTCCTTACATTGCTCTTTGGAGATGGAAATCTCAAAATCACTCCCTCTAGCAGATCTCAGAGGCCAAGACTCATCAGTTCATCCTTTAATCGGGTCTTTGGCTATGAAACAAAAGTCTGTAGAAGACCAGTGGCTTTAAGAAAAGTTTTATAATTTGTCATGCATTCTTCTTAGGTGTTCTCTAAGTGGTGCCCCGCTGAGAAAGTGGAATTGTAAAAGCAACATTCTACTTCAATAGGAAACACAGAACTGGGCCCTGACTCACAGGGACAGACCCAGTCTCTTGCGAGCTCTGGACCCACAGAGCGACCTGGCTCACTGGAGAATGGGAACCTCAGGCCCCCAGGCCACGCCCTACACATTGGTACAGGATGGCACTTGGCAGGTGGCCCCTTTTCTAACGTGTACCCTGCTGTGGGGCTGGCTCTCAGCAAAGCGGTGCTCACCGAAAAGACAGTAAAACAGAGGCCGGTTCCCTGCGGTGCTGGCCACCCGCTCCCGGGCGCGGCTTCTCGGAGGTCACACACTCCGATGTGGGCAGAGCGGAATATTCTCCTCGGCGGTCCTTCACTGTGCTGCAGTCTACACCGAACCAGGGCAGCTCCATTAGCTGCTGTAACAAGTTCAAAAAAAACTAATTCATTCAAACTTTAGTTTTTTAAAATTTGTGACAGCGCTGAGCAGAGTTGCCGACCCCATGCAGGACAGCACACAGACCACCAAGGGGACCACAGGGCGCAGCCGCCCTCTGCACCCGGATAAGGCCACTGCAGGAGGCACAGTGCGCTGGAGAATCGTCCTGGGAAGCGAGGAACCGCTTCTGTTTCACCTTTGTTTGGCAAGGCACAAAAGTTAAAAACAACAGCGTCCATGGCCTACAGTCAGCCCCCCCCACCTTCCTGTAGGACGTGAGGGCACCTGCAGAGGGGAACTCACAGGGGCAGGGCTGGGGCAGCTATCGCCATGTGGCTCCATGAAAAGAGAATGAGGGAGGAGGCTCAGGCCATTGGAGGATCTGCCCAGCATCCCCCTGAAGCCTCTCGCCCCAGCATTCCAGCCCAGCCCTCTGTTTCCCTTCTCTTGGGTTCCTCCGCATCTCTCCCTGACTTAAGCCTCTGCCAAGCAAGATCCACACAAACACATTCACTGTTACATCACTGTCTCAAAAATCAAGGTAAGAAAAACACGAAGTCAAAACAACACTACCAAGAGCAGAAGCTCCACACCAAGTTTCCTGAGCCCCAGGAAACTTTCCTTGCTGAGTTAACAGGACCCTGGATGGGCATCGGGGCCTCAGGAAAAACAGAATCGGGTTTGTGCAGGCATGGCCACGTGCATCCTTTAAACCTTTTAAAATCTTGTTTCAATGATAAGAACTATGGAAACTCAGTTTCCACCTTTAAAATTTATGTTGCTAGCCTTTATGTTTCAGGAAGAAACTGCTTGTGTTAGCTTTAAGCCATTCCTCAAGCCTAGCAAATTTTCAAGGTCACTCTCGGGCTGAACTGAGCTTGCCAGATGGGAACTGAGGTGCTAGAATCCCAGTCTAATATGAGGGTCTTTTTCCTGACATTTACAGAACCCAGCTCAAGTGCAGGAAAGCTGCCAATCTGCACATGTAGAAACACTGGCGGGAAACCGACTATCCTTCTGAAGAATCATCATGTATGTTTGCAAACATATCTCAACACAGAACCAGCTTTCACAATTGCAGAGTCCTGGGTGGGATATCACAGCACTGTCTAGGTTTGGCCTGTGCCACCAATAGATGCCTTGGATTAAACCAGAATCAATAGTAATAAATAGCCCCTCTAAACCAAAGATGTTGAAATCACTGATGTGCTATTGTTACGATTATAGCATTTTAAAGTAATCAACAGAATATTGATCTCTGCTTATAGAGAAAACACCTGTTAAATTAGGCACACTTATAGAAAAATCCTCTGTGCCTTCTAGGTGATCACGCAAAGGAACTGGATGCCTGGAGCATGAACCCCAGATGCCTCCTTGTGCCGGCGCAGGAGTCAGGGAACATCTGCCTCGAGGTGTTTCTCTGGCACGCAGTGAACACGTGAAATGAGAGGACTCATGCTATTCATCGTGGTTACATACTCGGAGGTTGTGGGAGGTAGGCTCCTATTAGCTTTGACCTCTTCTTTTCATATCCTTTTTGTGTGATGTCACCTGCAAGAGAAGGAAAACGAAGCGCAGCATGGTCCCAGTGGACAGAGTTTATCATTCAATGGTGCCCAAGAAAACAGTTATCACTGTATCTTCTGTGTGTCTCATTATTAGAATTTTAGAAGCAAGCACTGCACATCATACAACTTCAGTTCCTCCCCTGCTCTCTAACAAAAGCCCACAGCATTTAAGTCACTACAATTCATTTGCTAAACACATGCCTGTTTCTGGCCCCTTCTTGATTTATCTGGATAAAGTCCAGAGTTAGATCCCTGCCATCTCATCCCCACCCGCTGGCACAGGAAGCCAAGCCCGGTGGTGAGGGCGCTCCTTAACTCAGTCAACAACAGATCCTGTGGCGGGCGGGGCTGGGATGGCCGACACCAGCACCAATCAGCATCTTCTTCATTAACGAGACGTTTCCTAATCAAGCGTGTCAGTCACAAGGACTTGAGCCGCCACAGGGGTTTTGAAAAAGGAGTGACCAAGGCCAAGGGAAGAAGTGAAAGGCGTGAAACCTGCAGAAATCCAGAAGAGAAAGATGCTTGTGGGGAGGCGAGAATCCACACGTGAAAGCCACGAGCTCACAGATGGCAAGGGGGCCACGCAGCAGCCGCGCCTTTCCTGGAGCCAGCGCGAGCACAGACAAAGCCACCTCATCAACCCGCAGAGGCCCAGGCCCTTCCCGATCACAACTCCAGCGCGCACAGCATCCTCACTCGCCCTTCATTTTCTTGGACCTATTGTATTGTTTTCTAAGACCGATCAAACCATAATTCCTAGAAGAGTTAAAAATCCAAGCTTTAATAAAAATACAGCAAATGAGTGACAAGTTATCATGATGTACACACAAGGTGGTCACAGCTCGCTTTTCCTAGTAAAGGGCGGGCGGGCATTCTCGGGTGCCACCTCTGCCTCCACCAACTCACAGCTCATGACACGGGTTTCCGTCTCCACCATGGAACACAAGGCCGACGTCTGAACACGGAGCCGGGAACCAAATGACACGGATTCCGCATCTGCCCATCCACGAGTGTCCTTGATGCTAACTAGCCAGCCGGCCACCGCCGACAAAGGGACGGTTTCTGCAGAAGTGTTGAAGCTTGCCAGGCACTCCACACACCCGCAGCCATCGGCTGCCCGCTACGAGACTGCTTGGCCGCTTCTGGAAATGCCTTGTTAACCCATTTTACAAAGATGTCCAAAATCTGAACCACACAAACAGCCACATGTGCATGTGCACTGGAGCTCAGGGACGAGTCACCTCGAACGCTGGCTGTGAAGTCCGATTCACTCCTTTCCCTACACACTGCGGCGCCTGTCCCACCACCAGAGAAAAATATCTGGTTTTGAGGAAACATGATCAAAACACTCTGTAGAGGAAACAAGATGCCAGAAGCCCGGAAGTTCTGTCCAGGCCCATCAATCACAGGAGACCTGGTTCACTGGCAGGCACCCCCTCCCCAGCCCTCTCACTTCAACCCACTTGAGAGCAGAATTACAGAGCAAGAGGCATCCAGCGCAGGGGGCCTCGGCCGACCCGAGCTCTGCTCTCCGGCTGCAGAGAAGATGGGTGTTCCACCTACAAGGGCAGAGCAGAGAGCCCGATCCACACGCCCAGCCTTGGGACCCCTGAAAAGGCAGCAGCAGCCGACACGCTGTTCTCCCCGTGGTTCCCAGGCCTGCCTTGAAGGTGGCTGCGTGAGGAGGAAGCTGCTCCACCCCCTCCACCCCCTGCTCAGCATCTAGAGTCACCCCCAGAGCCTGCTCCCTGCAACTGAGGAAACACCCCAGCGAACAGAAAGAAAGGACCAGAAGCGGATGGAACACAGCTGCACCCGGGATGAGATGGATGAGCAACTGCCCCGCCGCACAGCGGCCACGCCCTCAGCACCAGCAACTCTCACAGCTGCTCCAGCAATGCACCCAGATGGCTCTCCTGGCCGTTCCAACAACACTCCCAGTGGCTCTCCTGGCCGCTCCAGCAACGTTCCCAGTGGCTCTCCCGGCCCCTCTAGCAGTGTGCCCAGTAGCTCTCCCAGACCGTCCAGCAACACGCCCAGGTGGCTCTCCTGGCCCCTCCAGCAACACTCCCAGTGGCTCTCCCGGCCGCTCCAGCAACGTTCCCAGTGGCTCTCCCAGCCTACGGCCCCGCTGCTCTGGCATCCTGGTTTCTGGCTGCCTTGCACAATTCTATGATCAGGTCCCATCCTGAAAGCCCTGTCCACATCCAACATTCAGCTCCCAAGTCACTAATTTCTCAATTGGACACTTAAGCATGGGGAGCTGCTCCTCCATTTTCAGTTGATGCCAGCATCAAAGAAAACTGACGTTGAACTCTGTCTCACTTCGCAAAGCTCAGATTGCCAAGGCCCCCAGGCGGAGGAACCCAGCACGTTCCTCCGGGCCATGGCGCCTTCCTCTCCCCCAGTGAGTTACCCCGGCAGGCCTAACCGGATGTGCCTTCTCACGTTCCTCACCATACAGGCTCCGCAGCGAATCTCAGGATGGGGAAGGGCCAGACATGAGGAGAAGCCTCTACTTAAGAGCAGGCATTTGGCTGGATTTAAATCGAGCCCCCAATCAATCAGCAAAGCAAATTTCCAGACAAGTCTTCAAGAAATCCTACGTTACTCTCACCTCTCAAAACCTAGGAGGTGGGAAAGGGTGGCACCACTGAGTAACTTCCATGGCCCGCACTTCCCCCAAACCAGGGTCTGCAAACTAAGTCTTGAGGCTGAGCCCAGCTTCCAGGCCACTTCTGGAGACACACTCTGTGCTCACGACCTGCTCCCTTCCAAGCTGTAAGACAAGACAGAGCTCTGTCCAGCTCTTCACAGGAGGGTTTGCCAGCCCTTCCCCAAAGATGACATTGTTTAATCCTTTTAACAACTTATTTTACAGATGAGAATTTGAGGCACAAATAGTACTTACATTCCTCACTCGGGACCATAGATCTAAGACAAAAGTCTGTCCAGCTCCAAAACCGTGTCCCATGAAAACCACATCCAGAGTCTTACACTCTAATGCTGCTGCAGTGTCCAGAGGCCACAGCCCTGGCTTCCTGGGTCTTCCTCGCATATTCACGCCCCTGTATGTCCTCCTGACTCTAACCTGCCTGGGAAGTGCCCTTCTCCAAAGGAAATGAGAGTCTACTTCCCGCTTTGCCCTCTCTCAGCCCCTGCCCTGCCTGGATGCCGCCTCTGGGTGCCCACAGCACAAATCACACGCTGTAGCTTGCGTGATGTCGTGGATGACTGTTTATGGTTTATTTGTAACACACAAGCACAGCTATCCTTAAAACCAGACAACGTCCCATAGAACTGTGCCCCAACCCAGTTGTCTTACGAACTGAAGCCAGGGTGCTCCTGCATGTACCACATGTACCACACACACAGATGCCTGTGCCTGATGCAGAGAGACCTGCAGATAAGTGACTGGCTGGGCAGATAAGTGACTGGCTGGGAGTGCACTGAAGACCTGGGCAGACGCGGGGCGATCATTTACCTGTTCAGTGACTGGGGGGCAGGCAGAGGGGAAACTTACTGACGATTCTATCACCAAAACACAAAAGACAATGGCTTGATGTGCCAAAGCGCCGGATGCCACGGCCCTCAGACCAGGCTCACAAGCACCTGCTACATTTTCGTGGGAAAAGTCCAGTTATTTTCAACTCTGGAACCGCCTCAGCATCTGGCAGACGGAGATCCACCAGATTCCCATAATAGACTTGCTACAGGTTTACAGGAGCAAACCTAGCAGCAGCTTTTACGTGCCGTCCTTTATTTTGAAGCAACCAATGTTTCCTGTGTGAATACGATCATAGGCGACAGGTAGGTAACAGATGATGCACAGACAGACGACAGAGATGATGGACAGAGGGCAGGTGGCGGGAGGTGAGAGATTGACAGGCAGAAGCTAGCTGGCTGACTACACAGCATCCTCCCAGAACACCTCCTTGGGTTGGACCCAAGGCCTGACCTTCAATTAATGCCACACTGTCACTAGGGAGACGGTGGCTCTGACGGTGCCTGGTGCTTCCTCCATTCCACACGAGGGAGACGGTGGCTCTGACGGTGCCTGGTGCTTCCTCCAGTCCACACGAGGGAGATGGTGGCTCTGATGGTGTCTGGTGCTTCCTCCATTTCACATTGGTTCAGGCTGAATGATCAATTCCTGCTTCTCTCCCCCTCATCTTGTGTCCATCAGGGCATGTGGTTGTCAGCGTGCAGCTACATAAACTAAAGGCGCAAATGCACCGAGAGAGGACACGTCCTTCCCCATGTTTCTAAGCAGGGGCCGTCACGGGTCTGTTATCCCGCTAGGTGTATCCACTGCTCACAGCAGGCTTGTTCATATTCCCCAAACCTGGAAGCAATGGGAACGTCATCCAGGGCTATTTCAAAAGTCAACTCCCGTCTCCGGGGACAGCCTCTGGGAGGCTAATGTCAGAGAATGCGAACCACTCGAGTCTTTGCTGGAGCGCTTTCCATGTAAAATTCCAAACAGCGTATTTTCCCACTTCCATATCAAGATACCCATTTATTTAATTTCCTTTTCACTTTAGGAATAAGTATGACAGAGAAGTAAATGCAGAAATTGTAACCTTAGTGAGGAAAAAAATAAAAGTGATCTCTTTTGAAACATTTTCTACTTCATTAAAAAAATGCTACTTATATTATTCTCAGAGACTTTCCATAAGAATTAAAATTTCAGAAGCAGAAATTAAAATCACAAAGAGAGATTTACAGAAAATCATACTTTAGAAGTGAAAACCCCAGTGAGGCCAAGTCAGCACCAGAAGGTCGAACGAGACAGGGGACGATGCTTCTTTCCCTCCCTGAAGGGAAGAATTCTTTTTCTCACCTACGTTGCAGCCCAGAGTTTCAGGCCAAAACCCTATCTTAGAAAAGCAAGGAAAGACCAGCCTGGCAAACACAGGGTTAAGACGACAGAACAGACGCCCAGCCCCTGTGGCTTCCTCTCGGCCTCAGGCCCGCACCAGCCAACGTGGCCCCAACTGGAACCCGTGCAGAGCCCGTGCTGCGGACGTCAGGCTCGAGCGAGACACCTGAGGGCTTGGGTACCCCTCAGGGATGAAGGAAACGGGCCACAGAGCTGCTTCCATGACGTGGCTCAGCTCCAAGCGCACAGACCCACTCAGCAGTGATGGTTTCCGTGTGCGGTGTCGGGAGATTAGTTAATGCTGGAATGAATACTTTATATTACAAAGCAGTCATTTCCATGTTCGGAATTCTACGGCTGTCAGGAGCCCTGGTGCTGCTGCTCTGAGCCTATTGCTTTATAAGGAGCTGGGAGGCCCTGGAAGGCAAGGCTGCAGCCTCATTTTTAAATCTCCGATAGGTTTCTTCGTTCTCCAGCAGGCGCAGTAGGCCGGTGACAGCTCCTGTGTGTAGCCCCTCGCCTCCACTGGGGGACAGGGGCAGGAGGACCTGGGATGTCCTCTCACCCCAGCAAGTTGAGCACAGCAGGCCCCCCACCCCCATGGGCCAGCTAACTAGTGTGGGTCTCATTTTTCTCACGGATAAAATACAGGTAATAGCACCCATCTACCTGCTACCGCAGATGGAGAGATCAAATACACATGATGTGAAGGTCTCAAAGCACTAAGGACACAAAATCTTTAAAAATTTCAACAAGCACTCATTCAATATCTGCTTCACATTCAACTCATGAGAGATGCCCGAGTTGATGGGAGGACTCATGAACACAGACGTGCTGTGCAGCCTGCAGGGCCACAGGCATTGCCCCTTCAGGGGAGGGAGGCAAAGAAGATGGGCCACGGAAAACCAGGGACTAGGAGGAAACTCCAAATCCCAGCCTGAGAACCCAGTTGTTGTTCTTCTCTGATGTCAACCACCATCTCAGGACCCCAAAGCCCGCGGGCCCCGTCACTGAGATGCTCCAGCTCTGGGGCTGAGGCTCCTGGTCCCATGTGCACCCCAGACAGCAGCCGGAAGGGTCGCTGCAAGAATGCAAACATGGTGAGCCTCTCCCCCAAAACCATGTCGGAAGCTTCTGCCTGCTCTTTGGGTTGAGGCCAAACTCCCCACATGGGCTCCTGACCCGCCCCCGCTGCCTTGGCCGCCTGTGCTCTGCCATAGCTCCACGTGCGCCTGCTGTGCCCATCACCCCCTCATTCTCGCAAGCCCCTGCCATGTTTCCAGCATGAGTATCAGCAGCTTAAATTCCATAAAGATCTTTTAAATAAGGTGCCAGGGTAAACATAAAGCCTACACTAGGATTCATACATTCACCTGAGCTTTTTGTTTAATAAAAACATTTATTGTTATTTAGGTGCCTCGTGCCCCACACTCTGGTTGACAGAGCAAGACCCTGTGTCAAACCACACACACACACACACACACATTTAATTAACAGTAGGAGCAGGAAGGAAACACATTTGAGACACGCTGTTGCAGTAAGATCTTACTCAGGTGGGGTGGGTGGATCAGGTCATTTAGAGTTTTACCTTTTTGGTTTTTTAAATGTCTATCGTCCTCTGTAGCTCTTCTCTTGGTATATTAAGAACTCTGGTTAGAAGGGGGATTAAAAGAAAGAGCTTGTTTGGAGTCCATTCTGTTTTTAACACATGGATCAAAAGAACAGGAGAAAGATCAACAGAAGTTCACACTACCACAGCAGTCTTGAAAATAAGCTTCTGATGTTAAAAGAAAATAATGTAGTACTAACAGTCCCGAAGGGCTTAGAAATATGAATGCTGATGGAATTTTAAAAACTTCGAAGCACATGTGTAGTGTGCCACATGGAACAGAGGCTTTGTGAGTTTGAAGAGATTCCTGTCCTACTGCAGTCTCAAAACACCTTCTCCCTTCCAGTCCCTGGCAAGACCGGGAGCTCTGCACGAGGTCCCTGGAGATGCCCCAGCAGTCATCCTGGCCAGTGGAAAGATTTAAACACACCTGTTTCACACAAAACTGCTGTCATAACTTGCTAAAATCTCTTTGGGTAAGCATAATGTCTCCAGTATGTCCTGGGAGCTAGAAATCCCTCCTTCACACAAAAAGGAAAGAAGCCCCACCCTGTAGAAAGACAGCTCTGAGAAGACTATGCCGTATTAAACACAGCTACTTCCCTTTCCCATGACGTTGATTCTCAATTTTGCAGATCTCGGGCCTCAGCAGTAAGCTGGTTTTACTGGCTGTTGTATTTACATTTTTTGGTGTTGTGGGGAGGGAGAAGGGGCAAGGTGGGGACAATGAAGTCCAGCTTCCGTTATTCCCAGCTAGACACTGAGACTGATATGTAGAAGAGGACCCAGCCTGGCCCAACGCCTGCTATGGGCTCTTCTCAGATGGCCGCTGTGGGCCTCATGGCTTGAGAGCAAGCCTCTCACGCTCCACCCTTCGCTCCCCGACAGACAGAGGGAGAGGTCCCTTCGGAGATTTTTCTTCGGATTGGGAGGGAACATGAGCATGAGGACAGGGGGACAGGGGAAAGGATGGAGGACGATCATCCACCTACAAAGTTGGGATCTTACTGCGAACGTTACAGACAACCATGTCATTTAAGCATTCCATAAACACTATCATCCTCATTTCACAGACGACAGTCTCAGCAAGTCTGAGACACCTGCCAAAGGGCCAGACTGGTGGCAACAAATCGTCACACAGAACCGCCTGGCCCAGTGGGACCAGCCCACCCCTGACTACAGGAGACGCTTCAGATGCCCCAGCAGGGAGAATGTCACAGCCCTGCTGAAGGGGGAGGACGACAACTAGAACAAACAAACGTCCACATCACTTCCAGGATCTGAACAGTCACACTGGACCACCCCGAGGTGAGAAGTGGATGGTCTATCTCGGATGCCAGGCCACGGGGAGTGGTTACAGCCACGTATCACATGCCACGTGTCCTTCGGCATCAGAAAGTGCTTTTGTTGGGAAACAAAACTGCTAAGGCATCAAAGATGGAATCACTTTGACAGCAGAAAGAAGTCGGCTAATCTCAATCAATACAAAAGCACATGCAGTCCAGACTCCTAAACCCCAGGAGGAGCCCATCTCTGTAATCAGAGCTTCACCGTCACTGTGTGTTCACGCCAGCGCCAGAGGCGTGCAGTGAACTGGGACCAACAGAGCCTCGACTTTCCACAACACATCCAGCATTATCTTCCTGTTTTAGAAGCACACACTCCCTCATCCAGAGTCTGACTTTATACGGCTTTCTGCTCAGTTGCCTTTTTAAGTCAAAGCTCCCAAGAGTCAAAGCAATCCAAGAGGCTGCTCAGCCAGTCCGTCTGCAGCATGAGAAAGCAAAACTCAGAGGTGGCAGTGAGCGGTCAGGCCGCCTGTGCCCACACCAGGGAATCCAAGGGATCTAGGAATGTAAATTCTGCAGTGTTGGCAGATGTGGAGCAAAGGGAACTCTTGCACACTGTTGGTGGGAGTGCAAAGCAGCACAGCTGTGAAATAGTATGGAGCATCTTCCAAAACTAGAAAGAGGACTCTATGATCCAGCAATCCCACATCTGGGTACATATCCAAAGGAATTTAAACCACTAATGGAGAGATGCCTGCATGCTCACGTCCACCGCAGCGCTACTGACCTCACTTAGATGTGGAATTGACCAACGCACCCGTCAGTGGACGAACAGATAGACATCATGGTGTACGGACACAACGCGTACTATTCACCTTAAAGAATGAAATTCTGTCATTTGCAAAAACATGGATAAACCTGGAAGATATTTTGCTAAGTGAAATAAACCAGGCACAGAAATACAAATCCTGCATGATCTCACATGTGGCATCTTAAAAAAGTATTTGTAGAAACGGAGTGGAATAGGGGTTACCAGGGACTGGGGATGGGGAAACGGGGAGATGCTGGTCAAGGGCACACACGTCATGAAAAGATGAGTCAATTCTGGAGACCGAATGTACAGCATGGTAAGTACAGTTAATAACGTATAGTCTGCCTGAAATTCAGTTAATGTATCATCTGCCTGAAACTGGGTAAGAGAATGGATCTTCCATATTCTCACCACACACATGAATTAACTACAAGGTGAGGGATGTGTTATCTATAAGCTTGAACTGGGGGACGGAAAAACCCTGAAATCCTTCCCTTCCTCCTAAAAACTATTTATAGATTTTGAATGTCGGTCTGTGTGGAAAAAATTGTGTTTCTTCCAGCGAGTCTCTTGAAAAAACAAAGCGTGTTGAAGTACAAATGTCCTCGGTATCTGTGGGAGTGGGTTCCAGGGGTCTGGATCCCAAAGTCTGTGATGCTCAAGTCCATGATAGAAAATGGCGCAGTATTTGCATAGAACCCACACATGCCCTGTGTATTTAAAATCTCTGCATTACCCGTAATACCCCAAACAACACGAGTGCTGAGTACACAGAACCCACGTGTGCCCTCCTGTGTACTTAAAATCTCTACATTACTTGTAACACCCCAAGCAACATGAGTGCTGTGTAAATGGTGGTTGTACTATATTGTTTAGTGAATAATGAAAATGACAAAGTCTATACATGTTCAGAACAGGTTAGGCCATTCTTTTCCTTCTGAATATTTTCACTTTCAGTTTGGCTGAATCCAGGGCTATAGAACCCATGAACATGGAAGGCCAACTCTGCGTCTCGGAAATTTTTAACATTCAGCAGGCGGGGGAAGGAATACAGGCTCTCCCCTCCCATATCCGTCAGTACTTCCTAGTCATTCTGCTGTGTCCACTGCTTCTCTTTTGACCAACTTCACAATCTTCATCAGCAACGGGGGCAGCTCTGGACAGGGAGAAGCAGCCGTCCTTCACTTGCAAACTGTGTTTGCCGTGGCAATGAGCAATCTGTTCAATGAAGAGAAGCTGAACAAGCAGCCAGGGTTCCTCTGATGCACACGAGGCCATGCGGAGAAGCGTCTGGTAATGTTACGGCACCTGGCTGGTTCCACCATACAGATGGGACGCAGAGGAAGAATTTCTTGAAGCAACATTCATACATTTGGAGTTGAAATGCAAAATGCAAGCACCAAAAACATTAGCTATTTTGGAATAAGTTGGGACCGGGAAAACATCTGTCATGAGATTAAAAACAAATTTTTTCTTGAGACAGGTCTGCCTCTGTTACCTGTGATGGAGTGCAGTGGTGCCATCATAGCTCACTGCAAGCTTGACCTCCTGGGGCCAAGCGATCCTCCCACCTCAGCTTTCTGGGTAGCTGGGAACACAGGCAGGCACTACTGCACCCAGCTAACTGTGTAGTTTTTGTAGAGATGGGGTCTCGCTCTGTTTTCCTCAAACTCCTGGGCCCAAGTGATCCTCCCTCCCGGGATTCCCAAAGTGCTGGGATTACAGGCATGAGTCACCAAATCCAGCCTCTGTCATGAGTGTTATAAACACAGCACTTGAATTTTTTCCAACCTCTTGCTATCCAGCCAGCTTCCCTGGCTGTGGCGATGGTGGTGCTGCTGCTGTTGTCTCTTCACGAAGGGCAGGGCAGCAGATGACAGGCACAGGGTGTGCCCAGGGAATGACTTGGCTCTAACAGGTGATGCCTCAGCTGAAGAAAGTCCTCAGAGCCCCTCGAATCTGCACACCTGAGAGAACTGATCCCCACTCACAGTCAGCAGTTCGTGCCACAGAAGCAGGCGCCATTAGAGACGCTTGCCTCTCCTCGGGGGTCCCGGTTGAGAGACTCCACACCAGGATATGTAGAACAGCACAGAGTCACGATTTTTTCTTTCTCCCTGCTGCCTGGGGGTCTCTCTCAGGGGACTCATCCGAGATGCACCTCTGTCAAGGGATGACTGTTTGACTTCCATTTCATTTATCTGAAATGAAGTTTCTGCCCGTTCCTTCTCAGCAAATACAATTTTTCAAAGAAGAAGTCAGCTCACCCCAAGACTCCGGGCTCAAGCGTGTCCTGACCTCCATCCCTGAGTACAAAATCTCCTCTCAGCTCCAAGGCACCTTGGGATGAGCCAGGACCCCATTGACTGCTCCCCAGTAACATCCCAGGCCTGAAAAAAGCATCTGCAGTTTGGGCAAATTAAGGAGGCAATGTGCGTTTGTTAAGTCCTGCCAGCTAATTATAGATAAAACATGCTTTTTGAGAGCTGTGAATGTTACTTACTGCATGCCAGCATTTCTCACCAATGCCCCTCTGCACTGCAGAGGACTGCTGACTTCTGAGAATAATTTCTGCTTTCCTGGAGGAATTCTCAAACCACCAGTTTTCATGCAAGGCACTGACTCTGAAAACTTCAGCCTTATTCGTATTTTTTTAATCCTTTTTCAGACTTTGAAAATGAGCTGCTTAATGAGAATAGCGTGGCTAAACCCCACAATGGCCACAAGGCTGAGGTTCACCGGATGTGATGCTGATTGACTCCTTGTCAGCATTGCAGCCCCGACCCCTTGATGGCTTCATGGCTGAAGTTCACCACACATGGTGCATGTTGGCATCACAGGCCTGACAGCAGCATAAAAGAAGAGGTTTGACTCACAGTTCCACATGGCTGGGAAGACCTCAGAAAACTTATGATCATGGCAGAAGGCGTAGGGGAAGCAAAGGCACGTCTTACATAGCAGCAGGCGAGAGGGAACTGTGCAAGGGGGAGGAGTCCTACACTTACCAAAAAACCAGATCTCATGAGAACTCCTCACAATTGCAAGGACGGCAAAGGAATCCACCCCCAGGATCCAATCACCTCCCAAGGTTTTGCCCTTGCCAAGTGGGGTTATGGAAATTACAATTCGAGGTGAGATTTGGATGGGGACACAGAGCCAAACCATATCATGGGCTTTACTGACAACCATTTTAAAGGAACTCCGAAATGTCCAGTTATCATCTGCCAAATTGTTGACTTTATCGTAGAGCGAGCATGGATATGCTAAGCCCCTCAAACCTATTAATAGCTGAGGTGCTGACTAGGACTTATCTCCAGTAACCTGGCCCTGCCGCACTGGGACCGGGGAAGGGGCCCCAACCTTAAGCCCAGCTCTTGCTCAGGTGGATTTCAAAGGCAGACAGGGTCACTGAGAGGAAGTTCAGACCCAGGGAATAAAACTAGGGACCCCTCAAATAAGTGCAGACTCCTGCCAGCCTTCACAGGAGATGTGGGTTCAGCTGGGCCCTCCCTCCATCTGTACACATCGGGGACCCCTGCAGGCGACGTGCACCAGCTTCCCTGACAACCGCCTCCCTGCTCATGAACGTCTGGGGCAAAGGTGGGTTCATAGCCAACCCCTGCCCATCTCAGGAGCAGGGTCCATGGCTGCTTCTGTGTTCTCGTCCTGAGACCTATGGCCATCAGCCCTTGGCTGCTCCATCAGACATTATATGGTACTACTTCAGTAGGTCCTGTGACCCCACAAATCCAGGATGCATGAAAAGAAACTGACTGCTGCTTAGTAATTAATCACATAAATACTATCGCTTTCACTTGGGCCTCGTTTGGCAACGCTGTACATGCCTTGGCTGTACGTGAGAATCTCCAAATGCTGTAGAGATTATCCTGAACTTTATTTCCTCATTCATTCATTCATCCCTCAAATATTTAATACCTACTGTGTGCCATGCAATGGACAGAGCACATAAAACAGAAATCCTACACACAACAGAGAAAGGGTACATGGAACACAGACATAATATCGCCAAATGTTTGCTGCATAAAAGATTTTAAAAGTTATATTCTAACTTAAAACCTTTTAAAAGCTGGAAATAAAGGGATGCTTAATTCAATGACTCCAGTGATTTTCTTAAATGGCCACATCTGGGTAAGCAATGGAAAACAAAACGGGACAGGCCAGGTCCCAGCAGGACAGGAATGACTGCGCTGTCTCCTGCCACAGGTTTCAGGCTTCCGAAGATGCTAAGATCTTTCTATCATCCTTAAAGCTGTATTTTTTTCTGACAGTCTTGCTTTCTAAATTCATGGCTCAATCCTGAAAAGGCTTGCCGTTAATTTAAGAGGTCTGAGGTTTTCTTTTGGAGTGGAGGGGCAAATGACCTACCAGAAGATGTATGTAATAAGATAAAGTTATTCCAGAACAGTTCGTACACAAGTTAAGACTTTCTCTGAGGCCAGTGAGCTGCGGGCATCCCTCCAGGAAACATAGAGGCTTCCTGTGCACTAACTCACATAGCATCAAAAATACCGAGTTGCAGGGAGGAAAGCAGAGATGATTCCTGGTGCAACATGTAAATGTGATAAGATTTTGATGGTTTCACTAGCTATTTAAATAACAATGTTGATAGTACAAACTTTAATTTGTGGAAACATCCTTTCTAAATGATGTTGCCCAACTTTTATTAAGTGGCAATGATTAAGAATATTCTTTATTTAGAAGGCAAATAAAGTAGAATGTATGCAATCCTATACTCACTGACACATTACAAGAAGTAGAACTTGTCATGATCTCTGCTTTGCAATACCAACTCTTAATAAAATAATCAAACCTCTGTTTATGTAAGCATGCGTGTTTTCAAAGATTTTTGTTATAACATGTTTATGAAGAGACATGGGTTGGTACCATATATCCCAATTACAGAAGGAAGATGAGAATATCCTATCAGAGAATTTGGGGGTGGAGGGAACCTTCTTTCATTTAAAATGAGAAAAAGGTCAATAATCAAAGTGCAAAGCTGCATGAAGAACATGATCGTATTACAAGGTAACTTGCAGAACAAAACAGTCCAGACAGGCAAAAGGACTGGCACAGAGAAACCTGAGTGAGTGAAATTACATTTAATTCAATACCTGGCACCGCAGTATCCATTCACTCAGGAATATGCATTATGCATCAACCGCAGGCCAGGCACTGTCAGGTATGTGGCGATATCAGAACACAAAATATAAAACCTCTGTACCCTCATGGCACTTCAATTCCCATCCAGGTACACTGGCTCATGCCTGTAATCCCAGCACTTTGGGAGGCTGAGGTGGGAGGACCACTTGAGCCCAGGAGTTTAAGTCTAGCCTGGGCAACATAGTGAAACTCCATTTCTACAAAAAAAAAAAAAAAAAAAGAAAGAAAATTAATTGGGTGTGACAGCATGCACCTGTAGTCTCAGCTACTCAGGAGGCTGAGGTGGGAGGATTGCTTGAGCCTGGGAGTTCGAGGTTGCATTGAGCTCTGATTGCACCACTGTACTCCAGCCTAGGTGATAGAGACCCTGTCTCAAAAACATTCACATTCCCACGTAATAATTTTTACAACACCAATATACCATGTAACCATCTCCCTGGTAAGCTCAATTATTTACTGGTCAAGGCACAGAACGTGAAGATACTATGAGGCACATGCAGGAACTAAACCTGCATGAATTTTTATCTTTTGCTAAAATGAGATTTGAGTGAACTAAATAAAACCACCATGAGTGTTCAAAGGAAAATACTTTTCAACTGAACTGAAACAAAAACTAAAATCTATGTAATGCAGCCAAAATAATGATGGGAAGTAAGTTTACAGCACGAAAGGCTCATATTTGAAAAAAGTAAGGTCTCAGGTCCATAATCTAAGCTTCTATCTTCAACTCAAAGCCAGTAAAAATACATCATAATGAGCACAAATCAAAGAAACTGAAAACAGAAAGGAGAAAACTCAAGTCACACCAAAAGCCGACATATAAAAATTCCCAAGGAATCTACAAAAGTCAATCCTAGATGCAACACCTGAGTTTAGCCAGTGGACCCTAAGAACAGTGGGCACAGAAGTTGCCTGTCTCTACATCAGGGTACAGCTCAAAAAGAATAAAAACATTCTGTTTATCGTGCTGGTCATGCTAAGATTTGGAAATTGTTGGTAGGAATCAGTGTCAATTGCATACTCTTGTACAACTTGTACAAGTTGAGTCTTGTACAACACAAGCTTGAACTGTGCAGGTCAGCCTATATGTGGGTTTTTTCAACCAAACTCAGGGAGAAAATACAGTGTTCTGCCATGTGAAACGCGTGTCGGAGGGCTGACTCTTTGTACACACAGGTTCAGCAGGTACACCTGTGGGGCTTGAATGTGCCTGGACTTGGTGTCCATGGGGTCCTGGAACCGACTCCCTGGGTACAGCGAGGCTGGCCCTGGGATCGACTCCCTGAGGACAGTGAGGCTGGCCCCAGGACCAGCTCCCTGAGGACAGCAAGGCCGTTTCTAGTAGCAGGTGGTTTATTTTGTGTTTTCCCCCTGGCTCCATACCCCGTTCTTAGGGACACGGCTGTCACAGGGGGACCAACTGGGGCAGGGGAAGAAGAGTGGAGGGTACCTGGTTGAAGTGGCGGTGAACTCTCTTAGGAATGATAACCGTGGCATCTACCGTAGATGAAGATGTTGTCGGTCTGCACTCTTCTCGTGTTGGTCTGGGGCATGCAGTGGCCATGGGCTGGTGTGGTTCATAGCCCCGGTCTGGGGCATGCAGTGGCCATGAGCTGGTGTGGTCCACAACCCCGGTCTGGGGCATGCAATGTCTGTGGGCTGGCATGGTCCACAGCCCCGGGCACCGTGGTCCCTGACCCTGAAATCACATCCGGTGCTGTGTCACCTCGAGCCAGCTGTCTCCTGAGGGAAAGGGAACAGGGAACAGCCCTCTCTGTGTGGTCTCCCAGTACCACCCACCCCCAGGACCTCCAGTGTTGACCCTGCTGGGGGCTTCTCTCTCCTGGGGGGACCTTGTCCCAACAAGAGGACTCCATGGGCTGCAGGAGGTGTTGAGCTGTTTTCTCTCCTGGAACTGGGTTGCTGACAGCTCCCAGATGCAAGAGGAAAGGCTCAGAAGTGCCTTTCTAATAAGGAATTGTTGATGTGAACTTTGGACAGCAAACACTGCTTACATTTCCTTTTCCATTTTGATGCATTAATGGTGTTCGGCAACACTGTGACACAGGGGATGCGGGTAGTGGGTAACCCTCCGCAACGGGGTAATGCACCTGTTTGATAGTAAGAAGGCATGCTTCTCTTACTGCAAATAAAAACTTCAATGGTTTTCTGCCAGAAAGACCCTGTCCTTTATATAGGATACATAGAGGATCATTTGGCAAGTGATTGGGGATTTGGGGTTAAACTAAAAATAAATTAATTTCATTTTATATCACTCTGAACACATTTGAGTTATTCATTGAGAATTTGAATAGCACACACTGTTCTGACTTCTAATTTCCCCCCAATGAGTGGCATTTGCTGTAACATGACAAAACCCTGAGTCTTAGAAATATTGGGTAATGTGAAAAAAGGAAAAGTTGGTTCTCTGTTGTTTTGCTTTAAGGAAATTATATTATTTTACAGTCACTTAGTTTTTTCCTTTCCAGTAAGAAACTGCTTTCTTACTACCTGAAAATTTGTGAAGGTCAAGGGGACACAGGGTGCAGTGCATTAAAAGCCACCATCAAGTGTGGACATGGACCCAGTTTCCCCCGTTCTCTCCCACCATCAAATGTGGACATGGACTCAGTTTCCCTCTGTTCTCTCCCACCACCAAATGTGGACATGGACCCAGTTTCCCTGTGTTCTTGCCCACCATCAAATGTGGATGTGGACTCAGTTTCCCTCTGTTTTCTCCCACCATCAAACATGGACGTGGACCCAGCTTCCCTCTGTTCTCACCCACCATCAAATGTGGATGTGGATGGACCCAGCTTAACCCTGTTCTCTCCCACCATCAAATATGGACGTGGACCCAGTTTCCCTCTGTTCTCACCCACCATCAAATGTGGACGTGAACCCAGTTTCCCTCTGTTCTCACCCACCATCAAATGTGGACGTGGACCCAGTTTCCCTCTGTTCTCACCCACCATCAAATGTGGACGTGAACCCAGTTTCCCTCTGTTCTCACCCACCATCAAATGTGGACGTGAACCCAGTTTCCCTGTGTTCTCGTCCATCATCAAATGTGGATGTGGACTCAGTTTCCCTCTGTTCTCGTGCACCATCAAATGTGGACGTGGACCCAGCTTCTCCCTGTTCTTGCCAAACATCAAATGTGGACACGGACCCAGCGTCCCCCTGTTCTCGCCAAACATCAAATGTGAATGTGGACCCAGTTTCCCCCTGTTCTCGCCCACCATTAAAATGTGGACGTGGACTCAGTTTCCCTCTGTTCTCGCCCACCATCAAATGTGGATGTGGACCTAGTTTCCTTCTGTTCTCACCCACCATCAAATGTGGATGTGGATCCAATTTCCTTCTGTTCTAGCCCACCATCAAATGTGGACACGGACTCAATTTCCCTCTGTTCTTGCCTACTTTGCCACCATGGCTTGATTCACATTTGATTTGTTTTAATGCGACCCCCAGAGCAAATGTCAGAGAAAAGGCAAGTAGGCAAGGCAAAAAAAAACTTTATTTACAAGCCAATGTGAAGGAGGGGTGAGGTTCACCGGTCTCTGGCAGTGGAGGCCGATGAAGTCGCTCCGGTGTTCTCGGATGAGGTTCCCGGGTCCCGCGTATGAGGAGGGGCCAAGGAAGCTCGCTCCGGCATTCTCGGATGAGGTTCCTGGGTCCCGCGTATGAGGAGGGGCCGAGGAAGTTCACACTGGCGTTCTCGGATGAGGTTCCTGGGTCCCGTGTACGAGGAGGGGCCGAAGAAGTTCGCTCCGCGCGCCCGCTGGGAGTGGCTTTTATGTCCTGGGCCCGGGAGTGGGAGGGCAGTGGGTGGGACATAGGCGGGTCGGGGGCAGAGTGGTAGGCGTGGCTAGGAGGGTTCCGGTTCTTCTCCGTCAGAGGTCGGGTTGCGCCTGCGCAGTTGACCCGTGTCTCTCCTGGGGGTGGGAAAGTTGACGGTGAAGAACCGGAACTGCGCCATCTTGCCTCCGTTCGTCCAAACAGTCCAAACTTTTATTGATAATAGTGATAATTATGGTGGTCTGTCTGGCTACTTCCTGCTGTTAAGGGACGTTGTTGAGGTTGGGGTCTATGGTTGGTATTTGGACGTACGGATGAAGAAGCATCTGGTTGAAGGTGACGCGCGTGATCTCTTGAACTTTGGCTCGGAGAAATTTGATTAAAACAGGAGCGAGACATAAGGCAAAACAGAGGATTAGTATGGGAATTAGGAATGGGAGCATCTGCTGTATTACGGGCAGCAGACATACCGGTGGTCCGGGGGTGAAGGGGGTATTGTAGGCTTTTAATTCTGTTTTAATCCTGTTTAGGGTTTGGATGTTAGTGTCTACTAGGCCTGACTCATTTACGTAATAGCAGCATTCTTCTCCTAAGAAGAGACATGTTCCTCCTTTTTCAGCAGTAAGTAAATCTAATGCTCGCCTATTTTGTGCTGCTACCTGGGCCACTGAGGTAATTTGACACTGCAGAGAGGCCAGGCTTTCAGCTGAAGCCTCTATGGCCTCTCGGATTTGAGCTGCTAGAGATTGGGTAGACTGTACCGAGTGGGCAAGTGCCCCAGTTCCAAGCCCTGACGCCACTAAGGAGGCAGCCAGGGAGACTCCGATGACTAGGGGAAGGAAGACAGCCCGTTTTTGGAGATCATTAGGAGGAGGGTTAAATTGTATGACGAGTTCAGCTACTTCTGCTTTGCTATATAAGGTTAAACTAGGTACTAGGGACACTGGGACACAAAGGGATTGACCAATGGATGTGTGATTAAGGACCTTGAAGAGGGTTTTGTTGCACCAGAAATAACCTCCGATGGGAGCCGTCTGGGTCTTAGCGGGTGGCTGGGTATAGTTACACCAGGAGGTGTTTGGGGTAGAGTAGCAGAAAGGAAGGACTGGACTTTCTGGGCTTTGGTATAGTGGGACTTGGAGTAAGAATGGTTTTTGGGAGGTGCCTATGGAGTTAGTTGTAGCCTTGAAAGCAGTAGGTAAAGGGACTGCCACTAAAGGGGCTCTTTCAAGGGCCGCACAAAGGAAGCAGTGGGAGAGATTTGTTAGGTTGGCTGCCCGTGTTAGGTTTAACCCTTGACGGACTAGTTTTAACCATGAGAAGGGGTCCTTATTGGAGGAGTGTAATTGATCTTGTAAGGCCTGTTCTTGTGCTTGTATGGCTGAGGTTAAATTCTGTAGGGCTTGTATGTTTTGAGGAAGGGATTTTTGCTGGACAAGTGTTCTTTTTATCAGGAGAGTAGCCATGGGATATGAACTAAGGATTGTGTAGCCTGTGTAGAGTCCACCTTTGACTCTGTCTGCCCATCGTGTGTCCCATGGGTCCTTGATATTTAATTGGTATTGAAGGGCGGTTCGTTGATTCGCAATGGTGAAGAGAGCAGTGGGTTTCGTCTGTCTCAAGGTTGCATAATGGATCTTACAATAAATATAAGGGCATCCTAGGTTCTTTTGTTTCCAGTAAGTCTTACAATTGTAATGTGTCTGATCGTGCAGGAAGCAGAGAGCCTTAGCTCTGGCCACACTGCAACATGATAGGGTGAAATTTATAGTAAGATGGGGTTGGCAGCCTGAAGGGGGGCAGTCAGCAGTGCCTTGTAGCTGTGAGTGCTGTTTATTTTTGTGTGACCAAGTTTCAACTATAGAGAATCTCCATATGAAAGTTGGGTTAATAATAGAGATTGAAATGCAAGAAAAAGATAGTAATATAAGTATGAAATAGTACTTCATCTTTAGCGTAATCACAGGGTACACCTTGTCACTGAAGATGTTCTATAAAGGTAAGCAGGAGAACCACTGTGATGGGCTATTATCTGGAGGCAAGTAGGGATCCGGGGTAAGATATTGGAATTCTGTTATGTTTATATAGAGTATGGCGAGAAATCGGGATAAGCGCAAGGGGTCAGGGAACATGTGGTGGTTGGAGAGTTTGGTGAATTTGAGACGGGTAGGGGTAAGTCTAGTAGATGTCCACTGATTGTCTTCTGTGGGGGCCTTTTTTAATTGTGATATATGGACCCAGTGCGTGTGTCCTAGAAGTTTGGCTGCTGTATATGTGGATAGGAGGACAGTATAGGGGCCTTTCCACCTAGGCTGAAGATCTTTGGCTTGGATATCTTTTAAGTATACTTGGTCTCTTGGGCTGAGAGAGAGATGTGGGCTATAGGTGTCTGTTGGAGAGGGGTGTGCTAGTTCTGCATGTTGTCTCAGGAGTTGTCTCAAGAGGGTGAGGTATGGGAGATAAATTGCCAGCGGGCAAGAAAGGGTGGGTAACTGCTGGAGGGTGAGGGGCCGGCCGTAAACTAATTCAAACAGACTGAGGCCTGTTGGACTCTGTGGGGCTGCTCGCAGCCGGGTTAGGGCCAGGGGAAGGAGAGTTACCCACGATTGTCGCGTCTCGAGGGAGAGTTTGGTGAGTTGCTGCTTAATGAGCCCGTTGGCCTTCTCTACTTTACCAGAAGACTGAGGTCTATAAGGGATGTGGAGTTTCCAGGTGATGTGTAGGAGGGCTGCCGCCTGTTGTACTACCTTGGAGATGAATGCTGGGCCGTTGTCAGACTGAAGAGTGAGCAGGAGGCCAAACCTAGGAATAATGTGTTCAGTGAGTATGGAGGCAACCATATTGGCGGTTTCTCCTGTAGTAGGATAGGCTTCTATCCATCCTGAAAAAGTATCAATGAGGGTTAAGAGATATTTGAATTTTTTATGCCTTGGCATGTGGGTAAAGTCAATTTGCCAATCTTCGCCTGGTTGGTGCCCTCTGAGTTGATGGCTCGGATGGGGGTTGTGCAATGTGCCTTGAGGGTTTGACTTGAGACATGTGGAACACTGTTGGTTGATTATAATTAGGTGTTTCATGAGTGTGGGGCAGTGAATGAGGGGGCTTAGGAGGTTATATAACCTTTGGGTCCTATGTGTAGGGAATTATGTATGTCTTTTAGAATGGTGTGGAGTTGAGTTTCAGGAATAACTAATTTATTATTGAGGTAAATCCAATTGTCTGCGGCTAGTTTGGCTGTTGAATCTTGTAATAGTTTGGTCTTTTCCTCTTGGGTATAAGTAGGGGTATATTGAGGAGAGAGAAAACAAATAGAGGGAAGCGTGGGTGTGGAGAATCCGGCTACCGACTTGGCAGTGGTGTCGGCAAAGTTATTGCCAGCCGCCACCGAGTTAGATGGAGTCTGATGACCTTTACAGTGTATGATGGCTGCTCTGGAAGGCACTGATAAAGCATCTAGCAGTTTGAGTATCTGTTTTTTGTTGACTATGGGGTACCACTGGTGGTTAGGAACCCTCTCTCTTTCCAGATGACAGAGTGGGTGTGTGCAATCAAGAAGGCATACTTGGAGTCTGTGTATATGTTTACCATTTTTCCTCTGGATAGGAGGAGAGCCCTAGTTAGTGTGATAAGTTTTGCCTGCTGTGATGTTGTTCCTTGTGGTAAAGGCTTAGCTTCTAGGACAGCAGAAGATATAACTACCGCGTATCCTGCCTGTCTGTTTCCTAGAGAATTTATAAAAGAACTGCCATCTACAAATAGGGTTAACTGTGAGCCTTCCAATGGCTGGTCATGTAAATGTAAGTGACTAGGTGGTTGGGCCTCTAAAAGTTCTGGACAGGAGTATTCAGTACTAGGTTGCTTGAGAGGGTCAGGAAGTAGGGTTGCTGGATTCAGAGAGGAACAGACTCCTAGGGCAATGGTGGAGTCTTCTATGAATAAGAGGTGAAAGAGTTGGAGTCTGGACGGGGTTAGATGGCTAATACTTCTGTGGGCAATAAGATCTTGAAGGCGGTGAGTAGAGAAGACTGTTAGGTTACCACCCCTAATGAGTTTCTTTGCTTCTTGGGTTAGACAGGCTGCTGCTGCTAGGGTCCGAAGACAGGGCTGCCACCCTTGTATGGTGGGGTCTAATTGTTTAGATAGATATGCCACGGGGCGGTAGATAGCGCCTCTGCAGTTATTTCAGAGGCTGTGTGCATTTCTCTTGCTTCAATGGGTAGAGTGAGTTTTTCTTCATACTGCTTTTAGTCAGTTTTCTTAACCTAGCCTGTTACTGGGATAAGTTCCAGAGTTGAGCAGTTTTAAAAACAATCTTTGTACCCTGTGTAGAGAGTCCACGTGTAACCGGTTTGTTCCTGGAGGTGCTGCAGTGGCCTTGGTTACGCGAGGGCCCTGTGGCTCAGGATGGGCTGAGGAAGGAGTGTGTGAGCAGTGGGCACTGGCCGGAGGCAGGGGAGGCGTGGCCACCTGTGGCTCAAACTCCCCCCACCCACTCTACCGCAACCCTGGGACATGAACAGTCTCGCCGTGGACGTTTTCTCTGAATGCTAAGTGCCCAGGCTCTTGGGTACACAGGTGGCCCCGGGGTTTATTTGGAAAGGGTGTCAGGAACAGTGAAGTAACCCACGTGCCTAAGCTTTGATTGACATGAAGGAATGTAGAGGCTGCTGAAATCCTGGTCATTTTAGAACAAAATATTTTATTAACAGTTTTCTCAAAGAAAGAAATCATTAAAAAATTGATCCCTGTTGAGGTAGAAGGATCTCGTCCTCATGCTCCTCAGTTCTTTCCAGAATCAGCTTCAAGTTCAGCTGCAGAACAGGTTCTGGTGGTGGCTGGAACAGCCCAGGCAGGTGCTGTCGGGTCTGAGTCCATACCGGTGCCCGTGTGGTCTCCAGTTACAGTGCTGGCCATGGAGTCTGAGTTCACACTGGTGCCTGCGTGGTCTTCAGTTACAGTGCTGGCCGTTTGCGCCTTTCTGGGAAGTTAGAAGGAGGATCATTTTGTCACCTCTCTGTCCTCCCACACCTGACCTATGCTGGGCCACCGTGAATTCTTCCTTTTAACTGTTTCTCTCATCACGGCCAACACTGGT
The DNA here is from genome assembly GCF_009764315.1 of Trachypithecus francoisi. Taxonomy (NCBI): domain Eukaryota; kingdom Metazoa; phylum Chordata; class Mammalia; order Primates; family Cercopithecidae; genus Trachypithecus; species Trachypithecus francoisi. The sequence goes on along the minus strand of NW_022681051.1, from coordinate 2,531 downwards.
GTTTTGTGGTCCATGTTTGCCTTTTCTGAAAACGGATTCTGTGTTGCTTTATAGAATCACGTGGTCTCTTTTATGAATTTCACTTTTCTTTAAGAAAATAGTCGTGCTTTTATCTCTTCAATCTCAACTCTGTTCCCTGACACAGGCTCTTGCCAGCTCACAAATTAAAAGTAATCTTTGATTATACGTAATACTTTCTAAAGTTTTCAAAAGTTTATCAGCATGCGGGTTACTGAACATTGACTGTTTATTTAATGGAAAATTACATTCTAAGTAGAGTATTAGAGTGAAAATGATCTTCTGATTTTATTAAAATATTCAGGTGAAAATATGAAAATGCCTTCACCAAACTTCATGCCTGTGTATCGTGAAAACGTTAAGCTGCTGTCTGCTCCAGGGAATACATGAGTAGAGTATGTGTTTGAAAGTGTCATTCCAGTCTTAAGTTTTAGGTATTCTTAAAGGGGTTGGCTGGAGAAGTAACATTTAGCATTGAGTGAATGTTTGATAAAGATTTGTCTCAATATAAAAATAGTTAAAAACAATCTTTAGTGTTTCCTGTCAGGGTTCACCCATTAAAGAATGGTCTTGTAATAAACACATTAAGAGTGTTGGCGCCCAGAGGTGCCACCCTGCCCACAGTTTCATCATCTGCTGTCACCAGGCGACACGTCCAGTGTTTAGCTGCACGTCAGATGTAGCCACAGGGCCACAGGACATCCCTGCGGATGGATGTTCTTATGCAGATTAATGAGGATGGAGACTGCTGCAGAACTGTAGGGCCCCCAGGGGCTGATGGAAGCCTGGGAACTCCTGAGACACCAGAGTCGCTGCTGCACTGGGTGGAAGGAAACCTCCCTGGAAGATGGGAAACGCAATAAGGAGAAAGTACCAAGGCACATGATGCTGTGAAAACTGAGATATTTTAATTAAATTAACAATTAAAATCATTTTAATTATGTGAATTATTTGAGCTCATTTTAGTTCTTTTTAGGAAATTAATACTTAAGGCAAGTTTGTTTTTTGAATTGTTTGAATTAATTGAGTCAGCACAAGAGTTAGCATTGATATCTGACCCTCTTCCAGGGTTGGGGCAGAGGAGATGGGGGCAGAGGAGACGGGCCTCCCACCTACTTTCACCTGGAGCTCAGCCAGAATTTCCCATTGAGGAGCCCTCAGCTCCCTGAGAGCCGGGAGCTCTTGCAGAGAAGCCACTGTCGGCATGCCACCCGCTTTGATGGCCCTGCTCTGCCGTCCCTGTGCTCCAAGGGCCGGACCCTGTGGCTGCCTGTGCCAGATGGGTCTCAGGAAGATGCCAGTCAGCGGGTATGTGTGGCGATGCCTGGGCATCGCCGTTCGGATTCCGTGGCTGCTGGTTTCATTCTGTTGCTGTTTGTCCCCCTAGCAAGACTCATGAGGTTCCTTGAGAATAAGACCCCCTCCTGCCATCTGGTCTGGTTCCTGAGCATTCTCTGCACTAGCACAGCCCCAGGATGCAGCCCTTGGGAATCAGGGCGTCGGCCATGGTAGGGCGGGTCACACTGCTCGGCACCACGATGGATGTTAGCCGCTGTGCTTCACTTTGGGGACACATTTAAGTACAAAAGTAATTTTAAAATTTCACCATTATTTCAAGACAGCTGAGAGCCTATTAGCACAGAATTCCTGGTCTGAATGAAATCAAAGAGTTCTTGTTAATTATTCATGATGCCATGAATATGTTATCTTATGTTTTATAATTGCCAGTCTGTATAATTAACCTTCCATTTAGTTAAAGTACTTAACAGTAAGTAGATCTATAATTACAACTGTTTTTAAAAGTATATGAAAGAATGTTTAAATGTTTAATTAGAACCACTTTTTTTAGTTTCATAGAGAATTTTTTTTACTTGTCAACGAGGATCTTTAATTATTTAAACCAAAAGAGAAAAACAGACCAGAAAAGAAAAACAACTAGTAAAGCTCGGAACTGTGATGGTGGCATCATTCTGTTAGTCTCGGGTTTTCCTTCTTGGCTTTGTGATGTGGTCAGAGTCCTTGTCTTTGATTTCCTAACACAAATTGCTAAAGTTGGAAGTGAGTGTGGAGATGAGTTAGTCCAACTTTATTCTTTCACGGATGAGAAGTGAATTATCTTCAAGAAGGTGGATGCAGGCCTGGTCCCCGGGGGTCACTGTAGGGAACAGGCCGCCTTTGTGGGGAGCCAAGTTCGTCGTCACTGGGACAGAGCCCAGGACACTTCCCTGGCTGGCCGGCCTCTTCCTAGAACCCCACACATTGCAAAGGATGGAATCCAGATCTATACCATAAAGAAACAAGGGTTGTTACAGAAAGCACCATGATCTCAGCTGAGTGGTTCTGAGCAACCCAATGTTGGGGCACCTCAGCATGATGTGTGGCTCAGGCTGTGCCCAGCAGGGAGGCCAGCCTGATCGAGCTGCGGTCTCCACCCTGAGAGAGAAGGCTCCTTCCCCTTGGCTGGTCCCAGTGTGCCCTGGAGGGCAGAAACCCTGGGTCTGCCGCTGGTCCAG
>NW_022681050.1:0-43492 GCF_009764315.1 Trachypithecus francoisi | reverse complement strand
CTGCCCTGGTCCCCGCTCATTTCCAAAGCCACTCTCTTGAGTGCCCCGTGTGAGGAAGGGGTGAGGTGAGTTTCTCAGCACTTTAGCAGGTGCATGGATCTGAAATGGAACACCTCTGGCTCCTTGCCAGAGGGAGGCTTTGTGGTGAGGGTAGGGGAGGCAGAAGAAACTTACAGAAATGTTGCCTTTGCTGTGTTTTTTGCCCAAGTCCTAGAGTTGGGGCACCCAGGCCAGTCACATCATAGGATGTATAATAATAATGTCTTATTTATTCAAGGCCAGGAACTTGAACATTGCTTCCTTATTTTACAGGAAACAAATTGAGATTCCATGAGCTTAAGAAGCAAGTGAGTAGTAGGGCTGGCATTCTATGCACGCCACTGAGGAAAAGCCCCTCATCTCTTTTCCTCTACTGATGGCAGGGCCAGGAGAGGTGAAGGACACCCCCCACCCCCTACCACCTGCCAGACAGGACCTTCCTGGCCACAGATGCCTCGGATCCCTGACTATCAAAACCAGCCCCAGCCTTCCAGCTGAGCAGAGAAATACTCAGATCCAGTTCCTCGATGGTCAGGGAAGGCAGACTTTCTCTGAAGCACAGATGGCTTCACCGCTTTCTCATCTCCTCACCTCTGAGCCCATTACAGCCACTGGGCCTCCCTTTGGCAAGGTCTGAGGGCCCAAATGTGGCCACCTAGCCTCTGGGGACTTCCTTCCTTTGGAGCTAGAAAAACAGCTGCAGAATGTGCCTGGCTGCAGCAGGGCCCCACCAGGGCGAGAGCAGCCTTTCCCAGCATCGTCCTTTAAGATGCGACAGAAACAGGTCCCACCTGAGCCAGCAGGAATGCAGCACCCAGTGGCTGCCTCTGCACAATCTTGATGCTTGCAGGTACCTTCAGGGTGAAGGACGCCCTGTTGTAAATGCATGAAGAGTCCCGCTTTTCGTGTATTGATGTTGATGTTCTTTCTTTAGAGGAACATTTGTGTGCTGTGGGAACCTGTGTCTCTACCAGTGTCACCCTTGCTGTGGGGAGTGTGTACTGTGTGCGGGGGCTGGTGACCTTTCCCTGCTGTCTGCCACAGCATGTGAGGGGCTCGCCAAGTCTCATACCTGCCCTCTCTCTCCTGGTCCCCTCCTGCCCCAGGGAGGCCCAGACCCAGGGAGGAAGAGTGCTAGGAGTGAGTGACGAGGAGCTGGGGTCCTGGCCCTGCAGCCGCTGTCACAGCACAGCCCCATCCCAGACTTCCAGAGTGGTGGGGCCCTGGTGGTGCGGGCTCCAGACACTCGGCCGATGCCAGGTCTGGGACCGAGACCCCGTCTCCAAGGCCTTGGCTTGCTGTTCTGGAAGGTGATGCTGGCTGGCAGCCATTCCCAGCCCCTCGGAGAGCAGTTGTCAGGCAGTCCCTGAGCTCCAGCGCCCCATCCCCAGCAGGCCCAGTGATCTCATGCCTGTGCCCCTGGCGCTGGGAGGAGTGGGGTGACGCTAGGGCGGTGCCCACATCAGAGCAGGAAGGTCTGAGGCCGGGGCAGGGGACAGGGTACGCTCCCATCCAGCAGCCCCAGTGCCCTCTCCGCCCCCTGAATTCAGGGCTCCCATGGCCCAGAGTGTGGAGCGGTGCAGCCTGACCAGCCAGGATCACTTGGGGCATTTCGGAGGTTTGGCTGCCCAGGCTGTGCACCTAGCACTGCTCCCCAGGAGAGGGAGGAGGAGGTCAGGGGAGAGGGCCTTGCTGACCGGGTCATTGTCACAGCCTCCATCTCTGGGCCTGGGTTCCTGCAGGAGTGCCTGGGCTCTAAGCTGGAGCTACCCATCCCAGGACCTTGGGGAGGGGGAGGAGGAGGAGGAGGAGGGGGAGGAGGCTGGCGCCACCTGCTGGCCCACCAGGGAATTGACAGGGTGGGGGACTGTGGTCCATATGCTGACCCCAGATGAGAACCCTGACTCCCACTTACCCTACCCCACCCACCCTGCACCGTCCAGCTCAGTTCTCTGACCCGTGGTGCGGAGTCCCATTTGCAATGATGAATACTGAACTCGGTGCAACTCTGGCTGCTGGCAGCTGGGCTTGGCCTGAAACTTTCTGTCCCCACACTCCACTGGGGACCCACCTTCCAGCCACCCCAGGGTGCCACCACCAGAACCAGGGGTCAGCCCCACCTTCGTTCACTCCTACTCAGAGCCTACCTGTTCTCTCCACCCCCATCCGCTACCTGCAGCATCAGAAGGACATGAGGGCAGCAAACAGCCCCTGCAGCTGGCCTCAAACATCATGGCCAAGGCTGTGCCTGGGAAGCGGACTCTCTGTGGTGCCAGCTCCCTCCTCAGTGCCCTTGACCTTTGTCTGGGTCCCTGCTTGATGTGACCCACCTGGCTGCCCCAGAGCTCCACAGGCACTGTCCCAACTCCCAGCCCCCCAGAGGGAGGGAGAAGCTGAGACCACACGGGAAGCAGAGACTCAGCCACATCAAGGGCCCCGGCACGGTGGTCCTCTCCTCCAAAGCCTCACCAGGCTTCACGTTCAAGTCACCAAGAGTGCACTTGTTCATTGTCGAGGGCAGGGGTGACGCCTGGGACTGTGCTGGGGTCCAGGGAGGACAGGTAGCGGAGTTGCCAGGGAAGCAGCTTGCCTGAGGTCTGTGGTCATGGCAGGGGCTTCCGCAGTGTCCCCGCCCTCTCCCGGTCCCCTCCCTCCTGTCCTTGACCTTGTGTTTACTGAAGACCATGAGAAGGGATATGGAGAGCCCCTGCAGGAACTAAGAGCAGAAGCCTGGCTCAGCCCCAAGAGGCCCCCAGATATTCAGTTCCTAAATCCATAGTGGGTGGGGCATGGGCATAGGAGAGTAACCAGGGCTGCCTCGCACAGCCCTGCTCCTTCACCCTGCCTGCCTGGTGGCCTCCTCAGCCTGCAGCCTCAGTGCAACCCGCTATGGGGTCATGCTGCCCCCTGCTGGCCACACTGCAAAACAGAGCCCAGGGTTGGGCCTAAGGCTACACTTGTCCCTCTTCCTGCAGCTGGGCTGGAGGGGAAAGCAGGCACCACACAATAGCCTGGATGCTCCTGCCCAAGAGGATTGTCCAACTGCATGGGGAGAAAAGTCCAGAACCATGCCTGGCACGTGGTAGTCTTTGTGGAGTGAGAGGGCAAAAGTATGCATGATTGTGTGCATCTGAAGCATCTTGGTGCTGATGGCCTGACCAGTATTAGATATTTTTCAAGCAGGGATTTTGACTCCTCTTGGATTCACAATATCTTATTATGAAATCCAAGTAAGAACAGTCTAATGGCACCAGACAGTGATACAGGTGAGCCTAGAACAGTCAGTGTTCATGTCAGGGACTGCACCCTACTTTTCAGGGGAGACTTCAAAAGAATTGAGGAACAGAGTTGATGGTAGGGATGAAAATCACAGGGCGTGTTGAGGAGACCCTCCGCTGGCCGTGTAGGGAGCAGGTGGGGCAACAGGTGAGCAGCGCCTGCATCCTGAGGGCTTTCCATGCATCGGGCAGAGGGCCTGCCAGTGCAGAACCTGTTTTCTCTGCGTCCGTGACAGCCCTGAGCAGGTGCCATTGTGAGTGACCCCTGTCCTGCATTTGAGACAGAGGGTGGATGGGGAGGGCTCTGTGATTTGTTCAGCATCCCACAGCAAGGATGTTGTGGAGCTGAGAGTCAGACCTGGGCTTGGGAGACTTGTAGTGGGTTAAGGGCTTGAACACAGGGTTTTTGGCAGGAAGTGGTGGGCACAAGCACAGATTAGGGGCTGGGAGGTGGGGTGGCACATTACAGGCACATTACTGCCACCCAGAGGGCAACATGGACGCTCCTCCTTTTACCTGCTGGGTGTCCTATGTGATAGAAGGGTAGGCTGAAGTTTGATCCTTGTGGTCACACATCCCAGCTGTCATCTGCCTTACTGTGTGCCATGACCTAACCCAAAAAAGTCCCCACAGAGGAGGGATTGGGGTGCTAGACTGGCTTCCCTCCTCCCCAGGTGGTGCCCGCCCTCCTGGGGCATTTCCCAGCCCTTCTTCCTCTGCAGCTCAGGCTCCCTAGGGAGGCAGATGTGCTCTCAGGACATCCTGGTGGAGCACAGGCACACGTCTGCCCTGGCAGGCCCACCCTGGGTGGAGGAGGGGCTCTGCATGCCAGGGCGCTCTCTCTCTCTGGCTGGCTTTCTTTCCACAAGCGTGGCCAGATGACGAGGCTCACCCGCAGCACTCCCCACACCTCCAGGAAGGGAAGTTGATGGCAGGGCCCCGGCTGTGGCCAGGCCTGCGGGAGCTTCCTCCCTGACCTCTCTCACTCAAGGGGAAAGCTTGGGGCTGGGCATGAAGCCTGGGGGAAGGCAGGGAGGGCAGAGTCCCCCCAGCCTGGTCAAGGCCCTGATCACCCCATGTCTCCCCAAGGGAGCGGCTTTCCCTTAAGGGGATCCTGGTCACCAAGGCATGAGGACATGCCCAAGCGCCCATCACAACAGGCTCCAGGTGTTGTGCACATTTGTGATCGTTTTATCCTGCCAAGGAGGGGCCTCCTGCCCCAGATTTGATGATAGGGACAGTGGTACTGACCTCAGTGCTGTGTGATACCAGCCCCCCGCCTTTGCCTGGTTCACGTCCCGCATGGCCCATCAGTCCCTGCTCCTTCAATCTGGGACCTTGACCTGCTCAGTCCTTCCATCAGGAGCCACGTCCATTCACAGTGACTATTGAATCTGATGACACCCAAGTGCTGCAAAGCCAGAGCAGCAGCCCCTGAAAGGGTGACTCTGGGGTCTCAGCACATCCCCACTCCTGCCCTGTGCCCTGGTAAGGGCTTCCCTCCTGCTGCCTTAGACCATCCTGTCCACCCTCCGAGACCCTGTCGGGAGGCTTCCCTCCAACAAGGCACCGTCCCCAGGGAGAAGGGAGCCCAGCACTCCTGGGACCGAGGGGTCCTCGGTCCACTCACCACTGCCACATGCCCCAGGGAGCCCTCTGAGCAGGGGCTGGGCCGGGGCCCCTGGGTTCCCATGGCCTGGGCGAGCATAGTGCCCTCTTATAGCCAGGGCTGCCCGCGGGTTCCAGGCATCCTGTCATTCAGCAGAGATCTTTCCTCGGTGCCTTCTCTGGATTGGGTGGGCTGCCGAGCTCTGGGGCTGCTGCGGTGAATGATTTAATAGATAGGGGCTTCCCTGCTCTCCAGGGTCCCCCTCTGGGAGAGCCAGCACAGAAGCTAATCAGTCAGAGGAGAAGGTGGTGTAGACCCACTGGTGCAGGGGAGACCACAGGAGTGCTGGGCAAGACAGGGACTTGGCGGAACACATGAGATGAGGCAGCTGGGAGGTTGTCTTCAAGCTGAGACGTGAAGGGTGATAGAGAGCCAGGCAGGCTGCAGCGTGGGAAAGCCTGGGCAGCTGTCCCCCAACCCCAGCGGTCCCTCCCATCCCACCCACCCTCTGCAGGCTCGTGGAGGAGTTCATGCTCTTGGCCAACATGGCAGTGGCCCACAAGATCCACCGCGCCTTCCCCGAGCAGGCCCTGCTGCGCCGGCACCCCCCACCCCAGACAAGGATGCTCAATGACCTGGTGGAATTCTGCGACCAGATGGGGCTGCCCGTGGACTTCAGCTCCGCAGGAGCCCTCAATGTGAGTGCTGGGCAGGGTTCAGGGGAGGCTCTGCTTGGGGGAAAGAAGAGAAAGACCTGGAAGGTAGGGGGTCCAAGGGCCTCTGCTTCCCCCCAGAGTCCCTCCCCTTCAGCCAGGTCTCTCCTATAGAGGAGGAAGGAGGCCCTGGGAGGAAGGGCCCCTCTGAGTCACACGGGCCCTGACAATGGGACCTGCCCCCTCACCAGGACTGTGCTAAGCGGGGACCCTGGAGGCCTAGCAGAGGGCGGGGGTCCTGTGGCCAGAAAGGGCTGGTCTTGGGCCCAGAGGCTTTCAGAGTGTAGGGGCTGGAATTGTAGGAACCCCAGGAACGTTCCTGGTGGGTACTTTCAGGTGCTTCGTGCCCGGGGCGAAGCTAAGAAACCCAGGGCCTTGGCTCTGGTCCTGGAGGAGGCGACATCTCACCCAGGTCCGACCCTGGGAGGGGAAGGCAGGTGCCCCAGGCCCGAGAGCAGGTCCGACCCTGCGAGGGGAAGGCAGGCGCCCCAGGCCCGAGAGCAGGCCCGACCCTGGGAGGGGAAGGCAGGTGCCCCAGGCCCGAGAGCAGGTCCGACCCTGGGAGGGGAAGGCAGGTGCCCCAGGCCCGAGAGCAGGTCCGACCCTGGGAGGGGAAGGCAGGTGCCCCAGGCCGAGAGCAGGTCCGACCCTGGGAGGGGAAGGCAGGTGCCCCAGGCCGAGAGCTGGTCCGACCCTGCGAGGGGAAGGCAGGTGCCCCAGGCCCGAGAGCTGGTCCGACCCTGCGAGGGGAAGGCAGGTGCCCCAGGCCCGAGAGCAGGTCCGACCCTGCGAGGGGAAGGCAGGTGCCCCAGGCCCGAGAGCAGGTCTGACCCTGCGAGGGGAAGGCAGGTGCCCCAGGCCCCAGAGCTGGTCCGACCCTGCGAGGGGAAGGCAGGTATCCCAGGCCCGAGAGCAGGTCCGACCCTGGGAGGGGAAGGCAGGTGCCCCAGGCCCGAGAGCTGGAGCCCAGTGAGTCCAGGCCAGTCGGCAAGACATGGAAGGGACTAACCTCAGGCCAGTGTGGGCCACAGGCTGTGGGCAGCTGCCCCCTCTCCCCACCCATCCCCTCTGAGCAGGGCTGAGCCCCCAGGCAGCTCCTCCCGCTGAGAGCTGGGCATGAGGTACTTAGCGGATGACAGGGCCCCGAGTCTCTCCCAGAGCTGGACCACACGTCACTCCGGTTTCTGGGATTTGCTTCTAGAAAAGCCTGACCCAGACATTCGGAGATGACAAGTACTCACTGGCCCGGAAGGAGGTGCTCACCAACATGTGCTCCCGGCCCATGCAGGTAAGGAGGGTCCAGCTCTGTGCCGTGCAGGTAAGGAGGGTCCAGCCCCGTCCTCGCCGGCTCCCAGGAGCACACTGGCCCCAGACCTGTGACTTCCACGTGCAAGCACAGCCCACCAGTGTTCCTGCCCTGCTCTGGACATGGCTGGGTGGACGGGGCTGCTCCTCCTCTGCTGGAGGGTGGGAGAGGAGGCCGACCCCAGGCAGCACCTAGGAGGGGGCACCCTGAGCCTCTTGAGTTTGAACCGCTGCCTCCTGCTCAGACTTGCTCAAGGACAACATGCCTTAGAGCTGAGGGGCTACCGAGACCTCCTGTCAGGCTGGGGTCCTGGAGGAGAGACAGGGTCCCGTGTGGCTTCCTGTCCCGGGGAATACTCCACAGCCTCCACACACGCATGTGGAGTCCAGAACTAGCTGTCAGCCTCTGGCCAGTGTGGGAAAGAAGCGGACTTGGCCGTGGGTGTAGGCCTGGGCCTGCAGGGAGGTGGCAGCCTATGGGGTGGACAGCTGGGCTTGCTCTGGGACGCCTGTCACAGCCCCCAAGGCTGAGCTTCACCCGTGCAGGGCCTGAGCATCCTGGGACCAGGACCCCAGAGGACCCTCGGGCCAGCGGGAGCAGTGGGTGCTGGTGAGTCAGCTCTGGGCCCCAGCCCAGCCCAGGGGCAGGGACAGGCTGTATTTCAGGGGCTTGGTCACACAGCAGATTCAGTCTGTTCACAAGAACTGGATGGCTTCAGCTGACCCCAGTGGATTTATTTTCTGACACTTCAGGCTCTGCCGGGTTTGAAGCCATCAGGACCTGCTTGGGCCTGGCCGCCCTGACCTGCCCCCCAGTCGCAAGTGTCTACCCGGACATAGCACCTGCGGCACCCACAGCTGAGAGGGGCTGGGCCATGCCTGCGGGGCTGTCTGTGTTCTACATTCCAGTGGCTCTAGGCCTGGCAGAGATGGCACAGCAGCCCCTGAGTCCCAGAACTGCCAGTAGCTCTGCCCATCTGAGGCCCCTCCCATGCCCCTGCCTCTAATGACATCACCTTCAAGGAGGTACAAGCCAACCTGGAGTTCCAGGGATCAGAGCCACTCCGGAGTCAGCCAGAGCCTGAAAAAGCTGCATTCTCCTGGCTCGCCTGCCAGGGACCTCGGAGGCGCCCTTGCTCAGGAATTCGATGGCTGCGAGTCACCAGAAGGTCTGCAGTGCTCCTGTTCCTCGGCCCCGGGAACTGTGCTGGGGACAGGGCAGGGCAGCAGCAGAGAGCACAGAAAGGTGTGAGGGGACATGCAGTCCCCAGTGAGCTTCTGCATCAGGACACCACGGCTATCTCAGGGGGACGGCTGGGCCTGTGGGAAAGCCATGGTCCCCACCCATCCCACCCGACCCTGAGCCACCTCCACCAGCCAGGAGGGGCCAGGGCCCTTCATCAACCTCACCCAGGTCATCTGGGGAACTGGGCCACCGCTGAGAACAAAGCCCAGATGTGTCTGGGAGTGGAGGCTGTGCCCACCTCCCCGGAGACTTGCCCACAAATTAACCCAGGGCCCAGCAGGGGCTGGAAGGGAAGTGGAGTTAAGGAGACCAGCAAGTCACCACCGCTGCGCCCTGGATTCCAGGGCCCATGTGCACAGAGTAACGGGAGCTGGCTGTCTGTCTGGCCAAGGTCACAGGAGGGTGTGTGTGTACAGCAGCCAGGGAGCAAGGGAACCAGCGAGACACACAGAAGTGACCTTGGACCTCTGCAAGGAACCCATTCACTCACTCCCAGGCAGTAGCACTGGCCTTTACACTCAGCCCTGAAAACTGGGGGACTGCGGACAAGCAGCTTCAGGGACTGTGGCGCCAGCTGGGACGGGCTGTGTGCTGGTCCCTAGAGACTCTGGGTATCTCCTCCTGCCCCGGTCCTGCCTCCTGCCCAGAACAAGGGTCTCTGGAACTCCGCCCTCTGTGGCTCCGCCCCTGGGAGGGTCAGATGGTCGGAGACGAGAAGGGCAGAGGCTGGCAGGCCGGAAACTGCCTCTCTTGGCGGCTGTGGGGTGGAGTACTGGGGGGCACAGAGGTGCCCAGGTGAAGCATGGCTTCAGCTGGGCGGGTTCAGTACCAGAGGGGATGAGGTCGGCCCCGACCAAAGGTGGGCCTAAGTCCGAGAGAAAGCGCCAGGAGCCTGAGGCCTGTGTTGCACGGGGCAGGGGATAGCATCCTGGGCTTTCTCGCCTGCCTCCCACTCTAGCCAGATGGAGCAATGGACTTGGCCTCCTTGAACAAAGACCCACAGCCTCCTCGGCTTCTGCTTGTGTCTCCAGCAGACAGTGTCTGCAGCCCCGGTCATACATGGCCACAGGCTTCTCCTTCCTCCTTCCTGGGCCAGAGTAGCAGCCCCAGCCCCATGCTGGGGAGGAGTAGACCAGAGACCGTTCCCTCCTGGAGGTGCCCAGCAGTGACTCAGCAGCGATGGGACATGTCTGGGCCATTCTCAGTGCTGCCCCTTGAGGGCATTTGGGAGGCCCAGGCAGGCCAGATTTGTCTCCTGGAGAGAAGTATGGGCACCCCTGGGCTCTGCCCAGCTTCCTGGCCTCCCCTTGGGTCCCCTTATGCAGAAAGGGGCACTGGTCCTGGCACTGGTCCTCCTGGGCTTTCCTCAGCAGCCAGCAGCCCATCAGGTCTGTGCACACACTGCTGCCAACAGTGAGGCTGTGGGTGGTGCCAGCCCTCCGGGCCTGGCCGGGCAGCTGGCCTGGCCAGGCTCTGACCCATCCCGTCCCACAGATGGCACTGTACTTCTGCTCGGGGCTGCTGCAGGACGCGGCGCAGTTCCGGCACTACGCGCTCAACGTGCCCCTGTACACACACTTCACCCACAGTGGGTGCTGAATGGCCCAAGACCATTCAGGAGTGACAGTGGAGGTCCAAAGGTCGGGCGACCCAAGCGTAGGGGAACCTGGCCTGAGAACTCTCCCTATGGACCAGTACTGCGGAAGCTGCAGGGGGTCCACAGCCAGCCCTGGACACAGCCGAGAGAAGGACGCTGACCTCAGAGGGCCACTTCTGCTGCCCTGGGAGCTAGGTGCTGAGATCCTAATCTATCACCTGGGGCGGAGCACCATGCAGCCCATCCCCCAGCCATTGCCCTTCCCCACTCCCTACTCCCCACCCCCCAACCTCATGCCCCATACAGCACCACCCACGACCCCGCCCCCTCTTCCCAGGCTATAGGGAGCAACTAGACATGGCGCCCGATACCCTGCAGAAGCAGGCGGACCACTGCAACGACCGCCGCATGGCATCCAAGCGCGTGCAGGAGCTCAGCACCGGTCTCTTCTTTGCCGTTCTGGTCAAGGTGAGCCCTCCAGTCTGGTGCCCCTCACCTCCCTCTGGCTCCCGACCCTCCTGGGCACCTACTCACCAGGAGGCCTCGAGGAGCCCAGGGCAGTGTCAGGAGGTACCATGGCTGCAGCACTGTCCCTGCAGGAGAGTGGCCCCCTGGAGTCAGAAGCCATGGTGATGGGCGTCCTGAACCAAGCCTTCGACGTGCTGGTGCTGCGCTACGGCGTGCAGAAGCGCATCTACTGCAATGTGAGTGCCCTGGGAGAGCCCGGGGTGGGCGGGGCAGCCCAAGCCATCCCTCACTGGAGGGGTACAGGCTGTGATGGGTCACACTCCACCCCTCGCTCCCCCAGTCCTAGCACAAAGCCCACCTGATGGGCCTTGCAGAGACGCCCAGCTCTCCTGCCTGGGATGGTGGCTCCAGGCCCGGGGTCAGGCCTGGGCCCCTTCCCCAAGGACCCAGGAACCAGAGATCAGGCCCCTCCATGGCCAGTACAGCTCGACAGGGTGTGCAGGCTTTGGGGACTATGTTTATAGGAACGTGAAGGAATGAGAGGCCAGAGAATGGTCCTTGGCCGCTCTGGAAACTGTTTCCTGAAGACAAGGAAGAGAGCTGTCCCTGGCTTGGCTCTTGCCCTGAGTGACTGTTGATTCACAGTTATCTCCAAGGGGACGTGGGCCTGTCCTAACGCCGCCTTAGGGGCTTGGCTCCAGCTGGCCCTGGGGTCTGCAGGTCACCACCTGGCCCCTGTGCCTGGCTTTGAATTTCCTAACATCCAGAGTGCCCTGGGAGTACAGTGTCCAGCCCGTTGTGTGCAGTAAACGTGGTGTTCCTAACCTGGAGCTGGGCAGAAGAGGAAGGACAGAGTCCCCCTGCTGACCCTCGGGACTCTGTGTCCTGAAGTTCAAGCCTAGGTCATCCTGCTGTGGGCCCAGCCCTGCCTGCACTGACAGATAGCACCAGCAGGGGGCGCAGTGCTCTGCCGCCACAGTTCTCTGTCCCCACCTCAGTGCAGTCAACCCTGGACGTCCCCACCACTTGCCCGCAATAGCACACAGATCCAGGGGCCTTCCAGTCCCCACCCCTAGCCCTTGGTCACTCTCACCTGCTGCCTCAGCCACAGGTGGCCTGGCAGGGCCTCCCTGAAGCTCCCTCCAGCCAGCCAGGGCCCAGGACCGAGGGTGGAAGGCCACCTCCAAGCAGTGAAGACCTCCAGGGTGGGAGGGCAGGCGGCCCCCTCTGTGTCCCATCCCCCTTAGTCCTGGCGAGCCCTCCCCTGCCTCCTGCGGTGCCCCCTGCCCTCATCTGTATCCCCTGGGCTCCCCCAGCACTGCAGCCTCCCGGGTGGGGTTTCAGGACCCCCAGGCCCTCCCAGCTCACCCAGACCCTTCCTGAGGGTCCTGCTTTCTGGCACCACCTTCCCTTCCTTGGGGACAACCACAGTGGAGAGAGGTGGGGCTCTATCTGTCCCACTAATGTAGGGGTGCTGACCTTTTGGGGTCCTCTAGAGAACCTGATGAAAGCTATGAGCTTACACCTAAGAAATTGTCCAGCACCGTTCTTCACCAACAATGTGCCCTGAAGGTGGACCTGGGCCCCCAGGTTGCATGTTGTAAGCCTTGGGAGTTCTCAGGATGCCTCTAACTCCTTCAGCTCTGCACTGACCCAGGGCATTCATTCCTGGAGCAGGCCCTCGTTACAGACAGGCGAGCAGAGGCTTCCAGAGGCCAAGGGAGGATCCTGGGGTTCCTGCTGCAGGGCCGGAGGCAAAGCTGCACCTCGACATCAGGCCTTTTCATCTTTGTCCCCTCACGGCTGGGCTCTGCACAAGTCATCAGCATCATCAGCCTGGTGGAGGTCGTCCTGTGGGCGGCCGTGACCCTCAAGTACAGAGCTGTCCTGAAGCAGCCGAGCAACCAGGGCCACCTGGGCCCCGAGGAAGAGGAGGAGGAGGAGGTCGAGTGTGAAAAGGAACCTGACGGCTGATGTGCTGGCCGAGCTTGGCCAACCCTCCTGCCCCACCCCACTAGCTTTAGGAATAGGACCTGTTGACACCAAGGGGGATTTTTAATTTGGATTTTAACAACTCAAACGTTTGCTTTTGGTTTTAGTTTTGCATTTTATTTAATGTTTGCAGCTCAGTTTTCAAACAAACTGCAGGGAAGAGGATGGAGCTGGAAGAAAGGCTGAGACCTGGCCAGCAATGAGACTGGCTCCCCTTCTGCCCGGGCCCCACTGCCTCCTCCAGGCCAGGGAATGGGGCCTTTTCTGCAAATCCATGTCAGGGAATAAAATCAAGTGTGGAGTGCCATCTGGTGTGTGGGGCGCCTCTGGGAAGCCTGAGCAGTGGAATGCCCCTTGCACCCAGGGCAAGGGACCCAGCTCAGTCTCCACCCCTCACTGCTGAGCCAATGTCACCGCCTGGAACCTTCCTGTCAGTTCCAGCACGATTCAGAGTCGGCTACGTGGCAGATTGATGCCGGAGTCTCATTCTGCCTGATTAAAAATGTAATTAGTATGCAGGACTGAGAGCGCCCCCGTCACCCTGACGCATGTGACTGTGTCCAACCCTGCCCCCGCTTCCTCCTGCACCAGCTCTGCAGGGCCTGGTGGGGGTCATGGGTCCTGCAACACCCCCTCCCCGCAGTTCCTTGGCCAACACTCTGAATGGCCCTGTCTATACCCTGGGTCTGAGTCAGTGCCCTGGCAGCTCCAGGCCTAATCCTGTGCTCTGGGGACAGAAGCTGGCCTGGGCCTGGGGGAGGGGAACAGGGCCCTCCAGTGCCTTCCCAACCAGGAGGGGAAACTGGCTCCTGGTGACACAGCCTGGCCCCGTTGCCCACCCAGTGTCCCGAGCACCCACGGATGCCACCTGCCTCGGGTCCCGGGCAGAGCTGGCCGGCCATGGGGCAGTCCCTTCCCCAGCCAGCCCTACCCCAGCCTGCGCTCCTTCCCCCTCCGTGAGGGAAGCTCCGTGGCTTGGCTTCCCCGAGAGCTGCCAGAAACCAGGATGAAAGCCACGGTGAGCACGGCCTCTGTTCCCCGCACCATTTCCCGGGGTGTCGGGATTAACAAGCTCATTTGATCTGGTTACAGTGAATTTTCTTCAAAGACACAATCAATAGGGTCCCTTGTCAGAGTGCCTCGCGGCGCCTGAACGACAGCGACTGGGCACGGCTGCCTTTGTTCTGCCACCGTCAGACGGGGCTGGCTGTGGGAGGCCACCAAAGACATCCCCGCACCTGCCCTCGGAGCCTTTCCCTCCGCCAGGGCTCAGCCACCTCAGGCGGCCTTCAGTCTGTGCGTCCTGCCACCCCCGAGATATCCCAGAGGCCACGGTCACCCCATCTGTTCCTGCCCCCAGAACCTTCTCCTGGAGCCAAGTACCTGCAGGGACAGGCAAGCGAGGGTCTGGGGGTTTGGTGCTGGGGTGTAGAAGGCTGTGGGGTGCTGCCCTGGCCCAGGCAGCCTGACTGTGAGAGCCCCAAACAGGAGACATCCCAGCCCCTTCCCCTCCCCTCTACACTGCCCACCCTCTGAGGAGCAGTGGCCAAGTTCCTCTCTGAGCCTCTCAGGCAAGGCTGACCCTGTCCCCCAGGGCCTCCCATGAAGCCTGGGAGCTATTCCCTCACAGGCAGCACAGAACCAGATGGACACCTGTCCCTATGCCCCAGCGCCCCCAGGCCCCAGTGAGGAGTAGTCAGGGGGGTGAACAAGGGGGTTCCTGCAGGTACTGAGCTCAAAGATTCTTCAGACAGCCTCACCTTCCCTGCTGGCCCCAGAGCATGGCAGGTCCCTGGAGCCATGGAGGCCATGGCAGCCCCAGCCCAGTCCACCCCACCCCATCTGGGGAAGTGGAAATCGTATCCACGAGGGTCAGGTCAGGTCTCTGCCTACAGTGACCTGGCAGTTTTGTGCCCAACTAGGGCCTGGGTCAGGCCCAGACCGCCCCCACCCACACCCTACCCAGAGCTCAGAGAAGACGGCCCGGCCTTCTCCCCACGTCAGTCATGCTGAGCCCCCCGTCTGCGTTCACTCCTTTAAGGAACGTGGTTGACTCAATCTGGTGCCACACCTTCACAGGATGGCTCTCATGGGTCCACTGGGGGCCCAACCTCTTATGTGGCCCCTCGCTAAAAGGACTCAACAGAAAGAGTGACCAGGCACCGACCCTCGTTTGCAGGAGGACTTGGCCATTCCCTGGGCTGTCCCACAGCACCTGTCGGCCAGGGCCCAGGGCACAGAGCGAGACTCTGTCTTTTCCTCAAGGAGACACCGTGGGGGAGGGAGGGAGAGGTAGACACCACCAACCTCATTCCATGACCAGGGGCTGGCGACGCTCACAGACCCGTGAGTGTGTTCTCCACCCCGAAGGGTCAGTGCCAGCTCCCTGGACCCAGGGGAAGATGGCGCAGGTGGTGGCCCGGCCTGGGGAAGGACCTGAAGCCACCCTCCTGGAGAGAAACTGACGCCTCCCCAGTTCCTGTTAGGAAGGACCTCAGGAAAGAACTGGGATCACGCAGCCTGGGGTGGTGGCCTCCTGGCCCCTGAGGAGGATGTCAGGCCGCAGAAGGGAGGGGATGGGCATGAAGCTTGGGAAGGGGCTGCCAGCGGAGGCAAGGCCTGTGCAGAGGCAGCACCAGAGGCCACTGCAGCGGCTCCACCACCCAGCAGCGCCGCCACGAGTCAGGAAGTGGGAGGCCAGGCAGGAGGGGCTGTGATGGCCCAGGTGCCAGGAGGAAGGGCTGAGGGGACAGTGCAGGCGTCCAGAGAGGCTTCACGGGGACAGGCTGAGAAAGTCACAGGTGGGGATGGGCTTTCTCCAGAGTTGTGTGTGGCCTGAGGACAGTGCAGCAAGGAGGGCCCGTGGTGAGCGCATGCAGCCGAAGCGACAGCTTGGACTCCTTTGTGGGACAAGAGCCTCTCAAGGCCACTGCGGGGTGTTCAGAGAACAAGGCCTGTGAGGTTCTGCTGTGCCTGCAGCTGGTCAGTAGAACATTGGGTGTGCAGGGCCAGGGTGGGAAGGAGGAAAGCGCATGGATGAAGGAGCCGGGCCTACCCAGCAGTGCCTTTTGGGAGGGCAGGCAGGATGGGATGTGCAGCTGTGACCTGCCCGGCATAGAACTCCTTCCAGCTGGGGAGAGGAGGTCCCTTCTAGCCAGAATGGACCAGGAGGTCCCAGGAAGACCTGGGAGTAAGTGGATTAAGTGGGGCCTTAGAAGGAGAGCTGGGAGCAGGCCGGGGAGTCGGAGCCTGGCCAGGTATGGAGAGCCGGGAACAGGCCAGGGAGTCGGAGCCTGGCCAGGTATGGAGAGCCGGGAACAGGCCAGGGAGTCGGAGCCTGGCCCGGTATGGAGAAGCCGGGAACAGGCCAGGGAGTCGGAGCCTGGCCAGGTATGGAGAGCCGGGAACAGGCCAGGGAGTCGGAGCCTGGCCAGGTATGGAGAGCCGGGAACAGGCCAGGGGAGTCTGAGCCTGGCCCGTATGGAGAAGCCGGGAACAGGCCAGGGAGTCGGAGCCTGGCCAGGTATGGAGAGAGCAGGGTACACTTGCTGCACCTGTGAGAAGAGCCAGGGGTGGCCCTGGTGGCCTGGGCCCACTTAGCTGTGCTTGGGGCCAGGCCTGACTGGCTGCAAGTCATTACTACAGGCTCTGGATGGAGAGTGCAGAGTAGCACGCTCCTGCTGTCACTCCCTTCTCCAAGTCCACAAAGAGGCAAGAAAGGGAGGATTTTAAACCCAATCCATACTGCATGGCGGGTGAGAGCAGAGGAGCAAACAGCACTTTTGGATCCTGGAAAGCAGAGGATGAGTGAGTGTCCAGGCATCGCTGACCTGAGAAAGGCGACTCCAAAGCCAGCAGCAGCAACAGCTGGAACTGCCCTAGCCTACACCACAGGACCCCCAGCTCTGGGACTGAGCAGCACCGGGGACCTCTGGGCTGGGGTGGAGAGGGATGGCTGGAATCACTGTTGCAAACAATATATTCAGTAGGCAGGCAGCTCCCTAGATTCCATCGTGGTCTGCGGAGGAGACCTGTCCTGACATCTTACTGGTGGGCCCTGGAGAGCCATCTCCTACAGAGGCAAAACGAAGGTCTCTGGGCCAGGACCAGGCCTGTTCAGGGGGATGTGTGGCTAAGTGCATAAGGGGTGCTGAGACTGCAGCCCTCGTGCCCAGGCAGTCCCCAGGGCATGGGTAGCCCGGCCCTCCCCTTCCAGTCCAGAGATGGGAAGACTCCATCTAATCTCATTGCATGACCAGGGACTGGTGAAGCTGTCAGTTCTCTCTCCATCCCAGCAGGAGACACCCGACCTCAGAGATCCCTCAACCCAGGGACCCAGCCAGGCCACCCTCCAGAGCATCTCAGTCTGCAAGCCCCTTGGTGTGCTTGGAGCTTCCAGTCACCCCGCTCATGCCTATCCATGCACAGCCAGGGATCGCCCTTCATGGAGGAAAACTTCCTGAAACAAACAAGAAACAAGCTCCGTGGGGAACACAGACCGTGGAGGAAAAGGAAAGCTGTAGAAAAAGATGGTGGACACCTTCATGGAGGCGAGAAAGCCATCGTGAAAGGAGAGGAGGTTGCTCTAAAAAGTTCCTAGAGAGCAAAATAAGGGCCGTTGGGGGCACAATGATTGCCACCATGGAGACACATTTCAGTGCCACTGGAGTAAAAACACTGCAGACGGGTGAGCTCTCAACAGATAAATGTCCCTCACCTTCTTTCTCAGGAAATATGGGCAGAAATGAGGGCAGAAGCCACAGAGAGGAAACCGTAGTGACAGGACCCAGGGTCCTCCAAGCTGCAGTGGAGCAAGTGCTTGGGACAGTGGCGAGGGAGCAGTTCAGCCCCAGGGTGGTGCCTGGCAGCCCGTCTCGGGACGTCCCGCCCAGGGCAGCAGTACAGTGACATGGATAGAAAGCCGCATTCCCCAGAAGAGCCTGAGAGAACACTGAAGTACTTGGCATAGAGCCTCGGGTTGGATTCGTAGTACGTACAGAATGATCCACATGTGAAGATAAGACGAATATTGGCTTCAGAGAAAACAGCAGTGCAAGCAAGAAAAGGTAGCTAGTCACAGTTTACGATCTGGCCATAGCGTTTACACAGTCGTCACGATAGAAATGCCGAGTCAGGATCTAGTTTACTGTAGACCTCTATCAGGAGGACTGGAAGATAGGGAATGCAGTTGGTGAAATGGAAGCTAAATGCTCTTTTTCCTCAGTGGGAAGGTGTGACTTGAAGATGATTATAAACTCTCTTTCCACCTCTTGAATCTTGACAGGCTCTAGGGCTGCTAAGCTAATAATGTGGTAGAAGGGACACTGCCAGTTGCAGGCCCAGGCCTTCAGAGACTGGCAGCTTCCCGTCTCTGGAAACCCACCTGCCCTTCTGTGAGGAAGCCCAAGCAGCTCTGGAGAAGCCCTTGTGGAGGGGCTGCTCTCAGCCCACAGCCAGCACCAGGTGGGCAGCCATGCAGACCCCCAGCCTGCAAGCCAGGCCTGCTGAGGCCTGAGAGCACACACAGGCAGTCCCATCAGCCCTGCCCAGATGGCAGTTTTGTGATCAAAATATAGACAATAGACTATCATTGTTTAAGGTTGGTTGGGGGTAGTTTGTCACACAACAATAGATAGTAGAACATCAGTAGACTGTGTGTGTGTGTGTAGCATATTTATATAGCATATATATACAGCTTAAAATTCAGACATGAAGAAGTATCTTATTTAGCAACAGTGGTAAATATTTAAAAAGCAAGAGAGGGGAAAGTGGTTGCCTCGGAGATGGGAAAATGCGAGGAGGGAGACAGGGAACTGCTGTTTGTTCTGTTTTAACCTTGTAGATCTGTTTGATACTTTAAACTACATTCACTTATAACTTGGACAAAAGTAAAAACTGAAGTTGAAAAAAAATGTATTCATGCTTAGCACAGGAATGATCCACAACTGGATTCCAAGGCTTGTACATTCAGCATAAGGCGTATGAAACAGTCCACTTTTCTAGCAACAGATAAAATTCCTACAGACACGCAACCTCAGGTTCCCACTCAGTTAGAAGGCTGCGTATGGTCTTCTACTTAAAGCCTCAAGTAACAGTCATGGCAGTGACAAATCCTCATTGCCTCCATGGAACCTCTGCCCATGTGTGAGCCCAGGCTGGGCTGGGGTCCCTGGGAGCCCAGGGTGAGTGGCCAGTCCCTGGGGAACTCCCTGAGCCAGGAGCAGCTGTGTCACCTGCACGGTCGATGGGCCTCTTCTGCAGAAGAGTGTGCCCCAGTCCCTGCTGGGCACAGATCGAAGAGGTGTTATATGGGTCGAAATCACAGATTGCAAGGGCTGATAGGAGTCAGAGTGGGGACTGGGAGGGCTGAGGCAGGTTAAAGATTTGAGAGGGGCTGCTGTCTCCACAGCTGCATCACACTGCTCTGCTGTCCCCTCCATGTTCCCCCACTGCTGCCTCCCCTGGGGTCTTGTGGAAGTAACTGAAGGCCCCCTCAACCTGGCTCATCGTCAGAGCAGTTTGTTGATTAGCTGCAGGCAAATATGAAGAGGCGATTTCCTGTCACAGAAAGGCTGTGGTGTGTCCTTCTGAAGCTACGGAGCTGGCACAGGCTGAGCAGGCTGACCTTCCGCTGGAACTACAAAGGCATAGCCACGCGAAACCGCGCCGCCTTGCCCAGGAGACGCGGACAAGGGCCGGGTAGAACGCAGACAAGGATGGGGCTGCCCATTTTCAGGCCTCTCACAGCCCCTCTGCGGAAGACGCAGAAGCACAGCCCTCCACAGAGGAATGCCCGCCCGAGACGCAGGGCGTCTGTGACAGGGATCCAGACACACGACTGTTTTTACTTCAGAAAAAGACTGAGCCAGCAGAGCCGTGTATTGGAAGCAAAGCCTCAAAGCACAATGAACAACTGTAGAGGAGCAGGCAACCCAGTTGCAGATTTGAAGAGGCATGTAGAATCCCTTGTGGCAGAGAAGGAAAGATTAAGGAAAGAAAGTGTAAACAGGTAAAGGCTGAAAAGGCCAGACTTCTAAAAGGTCCAGTAGAAAAGGAGCTGAATGTGGGTGCTGATTTTGTAGAAAAGTCAGTTACGGAGCGTGCCTCTGCATTCGGAAACTGCTACACCCTCTTCAACCTTGCAGAGGTTTGCAGCAGATGCCAGGAAAGTCAAGTACGTTCCAGTACCCAATCTTCTCCCTCGGATTTTCCATCTCCAGAGCATCCCCTTATGGAGCTCTCTCAGGATATTCTGAAAGGGTTTATGAGTAATTAAAATGGAAGGCCATAGAAGAAGGAGAAGAGAAAATAATACTAAATAATACAGTTAATGCAGCAACAAAGAATGAAAAGGGAAAGCCACAGGCGAGGGTAATCCTGGAAATGCCTCGTCATCTGGCGTACTGTGGGAGAAGAGGCATTGCTAGGACGTGGGGAACAGTCACTGTGAAGCATGTTGCATATCTGATTCACTGACGAGCTAATGATGCCGACCTGGCAGACACTAAACTCATGGAGGGTCAGTTTCTCCTGATACCAACCAAATGGCTTCCTGGAAGATTTTTTTCAAGCAACAATTATTTTTCTTATCTTCAAGGTTAAGATGTTTGAAAGTATGTTATATGTAATTAATCTATAATGCCATAAATGATCATGCAAAACCTAAATATTAAAATGACAGCCTGAGGGGCTGCTTCATATTTGAAACATACTTTGTCTCAGGCATTGATGTATGCATTTTGTTAATGATGTTGTGTTTAAGGTGTGTAAGACACTCCTTTCTAGATGAAACCATGTGTGCCACACTGTGCACTACTCATAACAATGATAACCTCAAGACTTATCAGGAGAAATGTTTAAATTTCCGTGTTATGAAGAAACCAAATTATTAGTTATGCTTCTTAACACCAATTACCAGTTTACATAATTAATAAGGGTGCATTTTAAGTTCTAACTCTGTTTATTGCATAATGCATCATTCGAAAATACCAAGGAAGTCTGTTCTTTGTTTTTAATGATCCGTGAATGGAAGGAATGCTAGTTGGCAGTATTCGATTGTAAGAAATCAATAAAGTAATTGTATTTTTTAAAAAAAAGATCTGAGCCCTGGTGGAGGCAACAGGACGTGATGACTTTCACATTTAAGAAGGTTCTGCAGAGCGATGCCTTTCACATTCAAGAAGGTTCTGGAGACGAGAGGTGATTCTTGGAATGATGAGCTTCCATTTGCACATGCCTGAGTTTAGGTTCTGAATTTAAAACCTTATTGTAAGATCATCTCTTTGTACCTTCTCTCTTTTTAAGGATTTTTATAGTTTGGTGGCAGGTTTTTTTAATTTTTTTATTTTTTTTTAATATTTAGAAAGTCACTTTAGGAGAAACATCCATTTAAATAATTTATTTTACTTCAGAAAGTTGTTTTACTCAACCAGGCTCATGAACTGTGTTTTGTTCTTTAACATTCACAAATTGTGTATTGCTTGGTTCTGGAAACCAGTTAGCCAAATAATTGAGAACCCACCAGAAATTGAAGTGCAAAATAGAACAGGAAAGCAAAACTCTCCATTAGGGTATTCAGCTTAACAGGTTTTCAACCTACCAGGGTACTGTTGGAATACAATTGTCCTCCTGGTTCTTATGATACAAGATCAAGGTTAAACCACTGAATACAGTTACAGCGTCCTTGACTTCGTAAGCCTTCCTTTCCACGCATCCATATAGGTGCCCGAAGCACCATTCAGGGCAGAATTTAGTCTTGTCCCGCACTCTCAAAGGACAACCATGAGCTAGGACTTGGTTGAACCACACACCTGCCAGGTGCCCCTGCCTGTGCTGCCATCCTTGGGCCGAGGGGAGCCTGGCCCCTGCCACTTCAGCAGGGGTGAAGGGTCAGTCTACTGGGGCTCAGGGTGCCTGTCTGAGCGCCTCCTCCGCTGAACCCGCTTCTGTGCCTGCAGCTTCCCACAGGCTGAGGCCCCAGTGCCCTGCTTGTGCTGCTCAGGGGGCTCCACAGCCTGTTGAGAGGCCTCCCCAGGAAGCCCATGGGGAGGAGGTTGGGGTGTCTCCTGCCTTGGGGGTGGGACAATTCCTTCTTGTTTCCACCCCAGGTACCTGACCCAAGTTCTTCTGTGTGTGAGGAATGCCTAGATGTCCCTCCCTGGTAGGTGGGATGGGCCAGAGGGAGGTCCTGCCTACACAGCCCTTAATTAGGAATTTAAGAGATTTGTGCCCTTGGAAAGAACTGCTTCCGCTACCATCTGGCCAACTGTGTGGTGTGCAGACCCTCAGATCGGAAACAGGTTTCAAGGGTGTTCAGGACTTACCTCGTGTTCATAAAGATCAGGGTTCACCTCTTCCCCACTGCTCCCCGTGCTAACTCTGCAGCAGACCCTGCACTAGTTAAGTCCCCACAACAGCCCTGAGCCCCAGGCTCTGTGAAAGTTGTCAGAATCAAAATGGAGCCACTTTTGTCCAACCCTAAGAGCAACAACAAAATAATGCAGCCGGGAGGTTGTGAAGGAGGCCCCTCCCGCACACCTGCCTATAATCAGAGCCCTTCCGAAGCCTCTGGGAAGGGCTCTGAGGCACAGATGCCTGAAACAAGACCTTTTGCCAGAACTTCTCAGGACTTTGCAGCTCGCTACGTGAGTCACAAGGACGGCTAGCCGGATGCACAAGAACACTTGCTTGATAGGCTGTGTCCACTTATGAATTGACGTCCGCTCCTGGGATAAGCCCCTGGAATCGGTGTTCTCTTCCTTTCAAAACAACCATGTAGCCAAATGTGGTGTGTGCCTGTAATCCCAGCTGCTCAGGAGGCTGAGGCAGGAGAATCGCCTGAACCCGGGAGGTGGAGGTTGCAGTAAGCCAAGATCACACCACTACACTCTTACACTCTAACCTGGGCAATAGAGCAACTCAAAAAAAAAAAAAAACCACCGAGCATGCACTGCTCCTTTGGCCTTTCGAAGCCCTCCTTGCCTCCCCTCTGATGCGCCCCTAGTTTACTAAGGCTGGGGCTCCACATGCAGTGCTGCTGCTTGTTCCCAATTAAACTCCACAGTTTTGAGGAGCCTCCCTCTGTTTCTTGACGTTGACAGGACTATCATTCTTCTTGTTCGTAGATGAGGGAATTAAGGCTTGGAGAGGTTCCGTTCTGAAGGACACTCAGTAAGTGGTGGAGAGAGAATTTCAGCTCAGACCCAAAGGCTATTTAATTTCTTTCTTTTAAATCCATGCTTCTTAGCGCTCAGCTAGTCACCTATCACCTTGACAACTTTTTGCCATAGCCACATTACTGCCTGTGGCATTATTTACTGAATATTTTTCTCTATATAAGCTCAGATTTTCCTTAAATCTATTAGAAAACGTGTGACTGAAAAGTGGAGGACCACCATCTCTTGCCATAAGCAGAAGCCACTGTGTATTCCACACACACCAAAAGCAATGTCCTTACAGCCTCCTTAGATGCTTTGAGTCTAAAGCATGCTTTATCTTGTTATAGGGGAGATGGCAAAGTTAGGGTGGTAATGAAGACATTATAGAACCAACTGAGATTCTCTCCTTGACATTATCAGAAGGGTTGGAAGAGAATCAAAAAATAACCAGCTGGGCACGGTGGCTCATGCTGTAATCCCAGCAGTTTGGGAAGCCAAGGTGGGCAGATCGCTTGAGCCCAGAAGTTTGAAACCAGCCTAAGCAACATAGCAAGATCTCATCTCTACAAAAAATACCAGCTCCACGGGAAGCTGAGGCAGGAGGATGGCTTGAGCCCGGGAGGCCAAGGTTGCGGTGAACTGAGATCACACCACTGCACTCCAGTCTGCATGACAAAGCTAGATCCTGTCTAAAAAATAACTTTCTCATTGTGAAATTTAATGCTATTAATGTCTTGTCTGATGGCAGCTAAAACATGCCCCATACCACCTAATCTGGAGTACCACATTTTGGAAATAAGTGTGTGTCACATTTTGGAAAATGCTGATTGCGATGAAAGTGGGAAACGTGGCTGGAACCCATGCATCTAATCTGGATCACATTGCGTAGTGTTCATTCCTTTTTCCTTCTTTGTTTTTAAGATATGTCAAACATGATGAATAGTGCATAAAACAGAAAGGTATGGCCTGAAGAATAATTACAGAATTGAACACCAAAGTAACCGCCACCCAGATCAGGAAATTGACTGTGGCCAGGGTTCCCCCACACCACCCCATACCTTTCCCATTGAAAACACTATTCTTTCTTACCACTGAATGTTTTTTCTTTTTTCTTTTTAAAGATGGGATCTCACTGTGTTGCCCAAGCTGGTCTTAAACTCCTGGGCTCAAGCAATCCTCCAGCCTCTTAAAGTGCTGGGATTACAGGTGTGAGCCACCACACCCAACCACCACTGAATTTTTGGATACTCATTTTATTTTCATAGTTTTTTTTTTTTTTTTTGAGACAGAGTCTCGCTCTGTCACCCAGACTGGAGTGCAGTGGCACGATCTTGGCTTACTGCAGCCTCCACCTCCCAAGTTCGAGTGATTCTTCTGCCTCAGCCTCCAGAATAGCTGGGATTACAGGCACATGCCATCACACCCAGCTCATTTTTGTATTTTTAGTAGAGATGGGCCATGTTGGCCAGGCTGGTCTCAAACTCCTGACCTCGGGTGATCTGCCCGCCTCAGCCTAGTTGCTGGGATTACAGGCGTGAGCTACTGCACCCAGCCTCTTTTCATAGTTCTATCCCCCATATAGTTTAGGTTTGCCCCATTTGAACTTCATGTATGTGTAAGATATGTTCTATCCTATGTGTTCCTTTGTGATTTGCATCTTTTGTTCAACTTTGTGTTGTGAGATTTATTTAATCTGTTGTATGTTACAAAATCCTGGTCATTTCCATTGCTATATAATATTCCAGTTATGAAACTCTTGACACTTTTTCTGCTGTTGATGAGCCTTTGGGTTTTTCAATGTCTGGCTATTTAAACAATGCCACTTTGCACACGTTGGTGCTTACATCCTGGGACACGTGTGCCAAGTTTCTGCAGGACACTTTCCCAGGATGGAATTGCTGCATCCTGGTATGTGCACATCTTGACGTCCTGAATGATGCTCTTGAGTCTGGTGTTTGGGGCGCCTATTCCTCCACCTCCTTATGGGTGGATTTTTAGGTCTTTACCAACCTGGAGTCTGTGATACCTCCCCCACCCCACCCCTGTGGTTTATTCCACATTGATTGGATGCCTTTTCACATATTTACTTCTGAACTCAGCCTGAGGTTACCAGATCTTCTGGTTGAGGCTATACCTCTGGGTGTGCCCCGGGCTGCTGGAGAACAGACTCTCCCTGGAGCTCCATCTATCTGTGCAAGGGAACAGGGGTCAAACTCGAGTGTACAAGCTGCTCTGGAAGATGCAGCCCAGGCCTGGCTGGCCCAGGGCACTGGTCTCTCCCTCGGCTTCCTCCTCCAGGAAGAGGTGTGCACACACACAGGCACGTACACGTGGGCAAGGCTGACCCAGCCCAGGCTACAATCATGACAAAAACCAGGCTGCACTTAATGTTGTCACCACCTGCCCCACCCTTTCCCATAGCACTGGAACTCTGGGCCCAGGCTCCTGCCAGCCCTACCTGTCTGGGCTATGGTTGGTGAGAAACAAGGAGGTGCCAGGGCCGCCAGACCACCCTTCCTGCCTACTTTCTGCTGTGTCCAGGACTCAGCAGTAGGAGGCCAAACCCACACTGTGGCCTGGGCTGTGTGCTTTGAGCTTCACCTCCCTTCAGCACCAGAACAGGGTCTGGCTATAGATGGCTCCCAGGAAATACAGAAAAAATGGGTGAATGAACGAGTGACAGGGTGTCTTGTTCCACACAAGACACAGTGAGTGGGAGCGGGGGTGGCTCCTGGCTGCAGGATGCACACTGCCCTCACCCAGATAGCATCTGCCCCCAACACCGCACTCTTCCCTGGGGGACAGCGGGGCCCACCCTGCACTGCCTTTGTCAGGACCCCAGGTCAGGCAAGCCACACCCTACCACTCCCTTCAGCCAGTGTGGCTTCAGGTCACCAAGCTGGGGCAGGGTCAAGGTGGCAACGAGGGCAGAGGCCGGGACACAGTCCTCCCTGATTTAAACTCTGATCTCAGAGTCCATCCAGTCCAGCTCCTCCAGCTGCTGACCCAGGACATGCTTGATGTCTTCCACCAGCTGCTGCACCTGCAGAGTCGGGTCGGGGAGCGAGGGTCAGCCCAGCAGTCTTTCACTCTGGTCCATCACGCCTGGCACGAGGAGTGCCCCATCTTTAGGCACCACTTACAAAGCCCAGAGCTTGGTTCTGAGCACCAAGAGGAAACCCTGGCGATGGGGATCCAGGCCCTGCATCCCCGACAATAAGCTCACAGGCTAGAAGAGGAAACTGCCGCAGTAACCACCCTGGACATCCCTTAAGGCCACGCCTCCCGAGCAAGGCTGAGAAGGCTGGGCAGGGGCTTCGTGGGGTGGGTCACCTTCCGCTGACAGACCAGGTAGGCTTCCTGGAGGAGGAGGCCTGCAGAGGAGCAGCCTGGAGCCTCAGAATGGGCTGAGCCCTTAGCAGGGCCTGGTGCTACTGGCTGCAGGTGCATGTGTGGGGCTCCCTATGCTAGGACCATGGCCTTGGGAGGAATCTACCCTCTCAGTTCAGCACCAGCCTCCCAACCCTAACCCAGGGCAGCCCACCTTGGCAGCTGAGAAGTGCTCGTGTACAAAGAGGGCACCAAGTGCCATGCCAAAGTGGTGGTTGGCCCGGCACTGGCAGACCTCGGCCAGCTCCTGTGGCTTGTGGCTTCCCTCTATCTCCCGTGCCAGCTCATGCAGCGCTTCATGGAATGGCGGGGACAGGTGCTCACTCAGGACCACCACCATGCGCCACACTAGGTAGTTGTGCAGGATCCTGGAGCCAGGTGAAGCCGGTGGATGTCCAGACAGATGTGCATATGGGCCACCAAGGGCACCACCCCCACCTGTGCCCCCCAGCCTGTGGCTGGACCCAGGATGCAGACAACCCCACAAAGAACGGACAGGGGGTCATCCCAGACAACGTGGAGCAGCGGGGAGAGCCAGGATGCCAACCTAGGGCTTGGATTCCTATTCCAGTGCTCAACAGCTGCCTCCCTCAGTGTGGCTACCGGGCACAGGTGGAGGTGGAAATCAAAGCCCACCCGGCAGACAGGTCTTGGAGGCTGGTGGACAGGGGCTGGCTGATCTGCAGCCATCCCTATGGGGTGCGGAGTGGATGAGCTGGGTCATCTGCTACACTTAGTCTGTCGCCAGCACTAGCACCTCCTCTTCCTCCGAGAACCAGTAAAACTCCTGGCACGGGTCGATGCTGGCATCCAGGTTGGCCGCCAGGAAGCGAACGGCGCGCGAAGGCCTTGCGCTAGGGGCAGCCCTCGGGACAGGCGCCGCCGCCCGCCGCGATTGACCCAGGTACTTGAGCGCCAGCAAAGCCCCTAGGATGGCGCAGAGGCTGGCGGCGAACACCAGCCCCGACAGCAGGCTCACTTCGCGCGGGTTCCAGCGCGGCAGCCCGGCCCGGGCCCGCTGGCGCTGCTTCCCGAGAGAAGCCTGAGAGGCAGAGAGGCCCCGCGCACGCCCCCAGTGCCTCCGTGACTCAAATACTTGACCTCCTGGAACTCGTCATAGTGCGCCCTCAGCGAATACCAGGACTCCAAGGCGCCGAGGCCGCCGCGGTGCAGCCCTGGGCCACCTGGGCTACCGGATGCGCGCGGCCGCTGGCCTCCTCATGGGCCTCGGCATGGCCCCAGGACGCAGCTGCGAGAGAAACAGAGTCAAGCTCAGGAGGCGCCGCAGCCCGACGGGGCTCCGGGGCACCACGAGGAGGGACTCGGGTCTGGGTGCAGAGGCCTCAGCTGCAGACCTCATTCACTGCAGAAACCAGGGATGAGAAGGGCTCGGCGGGGCCACGACCCCCGCAAGCACAGTGGAGGCTTCTCCCCTGTCCCCTCCTGCACACATGTGTCGGTCCCTAGGTTGGGAGCGCCCTGATGGGAAGCGGGAAGGGCCGGGCACGGGGCCTGGCGCGTAGTGGGCCTTCACTGAAAGGCCGTCCCTCTTCCCTTCGCCTTTCTAGTCCACGACCTACCCCAGCCAAGGCCGGGCGGGGTGAGAGGGAAGGAGCGGAGGCTGGAGTGAGGAGGTGTGGTCAGGGGCGCGTCTATGCGGCACTCTCAGCTCTCCGCGCTGGACCCAGACAGACGTTCCACAAAGTGGCCAAAGAACCAAACTTTGTCCTCGCAGAAATCCGCAGGATCCACCACTCCAACACCGCTCGCTGGCTCCTTCTACTCGGTGGTCCGACGGCCCAACCGCCCCTTCCTCACCGGCGCGCACCAACACCCCAGGGTCGCGGATACACAGTCCACCCTCTGGACGGCCCTGATGGAGAACCCGAAACCGGCTCAGTCTCCCCGACCTTCGTCTCTGTCTCCGCCCGGGGCCAATCCCGGCTTCAACAAGTTCTCCCCAGAACCCAAACTTGGGTGAAGTCTCACCCCTCGCGGGGCGCGGGCTGGCCGGGTGCGCCCGAAGTCCTGGAGCCGCGCCGCTCAGTCAGTGGAGACCGAGAGCCGAGCCCGGGAGCCGCAGTTTCAGCCGCGAGGACGTAGATGAAGCCAGGAGGCTCCGCGCAGCGGCCGCGAGGGCGGCGGAGGTGGCCGCTACGGTGGCCACTTACACGGCAGGTGCGCGCCCAAGGCAGGGCCTGGAGCGGCGCAGTTGCCTGAATCTCCCAGCGCCCGCTCCCTCTTCTGCCGAACCCCCGCCCGCCCGTCGGCCCGAAGGAGGGGTCGCGATGGCGGCTCCACCCTCCTCCGCCCGCCTCGCGCCCACCTCCTTCCTCCTGCGACCCTCGGGCCTCCTGGCAGCTCGGCGGCAGCGCGGACGTGGGTCGGCGGCCCCAGAGACAGGCTCCGTGCGCGGGTTGCGGTCGATGACTCGGGGTCCAGCCGTGTCCCGGGACAAGCGAAGGCAGCAGGTACTCCCGGGAGGAGTCTCCTCCGATCCCAGGTCCCCACTCGGAGCTGCCCACCAGCCGGCTAGAAAGGGGCTGGAGCTACGCAGCTGGGGGCCGTCATGCCTCAGCCCACAGCCCTGCAGCATCGCCGAGAGGACTCCTCCTAAAGGATAAGGGGACACTGATGGAGTGCCTGGGCTGCCGGCACAGCGCCTGCGCGGAGCGCACCTTCCCCAGGGAGCTTCCTTGTCCTCCTGGGGAACCTTGTCCAGGATCAACTCTCCCCGGGGGGTCTAGGCTTCTGGTTGGCCTCGGCCCCCTCCCCCAGCTCCTGATCCAGGGAGAGCAACAGAGAGCCCTGCCAGAAGGCCCGGGGCTGCGAGTGCGGCCCCCATGGCACCAATGCGTAGTTGACCCAGAGCACACCAATCACGGCCTATGGAAGGTAACTTGGGTTTAGCCTCTGACCACACAGTCCTGGTCACCCTGCACAGACTGTCTTTATTGGGAGCTCCGAGGCTCAGCTCCTTGGCTGTCCTGCAGTTTCGCCAAAAGGGAAGCAGCCAACCCTCCGGCTCCCTCACTCTTTTGGGGTCCCCATCCCTAATTGCTAAAGTGACCCCTTGACTCACAAGCAAGAGAATGACAGGCCACAGCAGTGCCCAGCTAAACCCAGCCAAGCCCTGAGTGAGGCAGCTGGATGCCCAGCGTAAGTGGGGGTAGAGGCTGGGGGCAGTGGGGGCGGAGGCTGCTGCCAGAGCTGCCTTGGAGACAGAAGGCCCAAGAGGGTGCAAAGGGCAGAGGTGAGAGGTTCCGAATCCCAACCTCCGTCTCCTCCCTGAGGAAGGCAGATCCCAGCCAGTCTTGCCTGTGAACGTTGTCAGAAACCAAATGGAGTCACTTTTCCTAAAAACTCTGACAAGTACAGGCAGGAAAGGCCATGAGTGGAGAGTCCTCGGGCACAAAATCTGATAAAAAACTATCCCAAAAGACTGCAAACAACCACTTGCACAAAGGCCATGGCAACCTTCACAAAAAATATATACACTTTCGCAAGGACATCTGCCCAGCCACTGCCTGTCCAACCTCAGACTGGTGCCACCCATGTCAATGCTTCTTGTAGCCAAGAATAATTATCACAGAACAATCCTGTGATTCTCCTTTTTCCTTTAAAAACACATGCAGACACATACTTGAACACACATGCACATGCACCTGCTCACACACATGCACATATACACTCCCATGTACATGCACACATACATGCATATACACACGTGCACACCCATACACACACACACAGGGTGGCTCCCCCAAGGGACCTCGTCATACCTCAGTTTGCCCACCTGTAAAGGGGGTGATTATAGCCCCTACTGCATGACACTGCTGTGGGGCTCCGTGAGTCAGTACCTGGAGGATGCCTAGGACAGGGCCTGAACTAAACCTGTATAGTCCCACGGGGAGCTGAGTGGAGAAGGTGGACTTCGGCATGGGGAGCGGAGTGGCAGTGTGGAAACCCAGGGAGCCTCAGGGTCTGGGTGCCTGTCACCCAATAGGAAGCCCCAAGGGGCCCATGGGGAAGAGGCACCGATCTCCTCGTGGCTGGTAAGGGAACAGGGCTGAGGCCAGGAACAGGCCAGCAAGAGCCTGCGGAGCCAGGGAGTCTGACAGCCAAGGACTCTCAGGGCACTAGCCTGCTGAGGACCCCAGGCCACACTCAGGCCTGGGCAAGGGACTGACCTGGGGACTCCTTGAGTTTTCTGACTATATGGAGCTCACCAGGGAGGGAGGTGGTGACTCCTGGATTCATTGCCCAGCTCAGAGCTCAGAGAGAACACTCCCTCTTGGAACAGACTAGAAAGAGGCTTGCATGAGGCCAGCACCCAGGGGCTACGCTGTCGCGCGAAGGTGTCTGGGGGGTGGGGACTTCCCCATCCTACTCCTGTGGCTCATGGCCCACTCTGCCCTGCCCTCTGTGTAACTGCATCAGATCAGTCTGGTTCAACTTGTATGTAACAAAGTTGTGAGTTGTTTTTCAGTTGCCGTGGACCCTGAGGTTGAAGTTTACATACCCTGAGCGTGTCCAGATAACGAAGCATGCAACCACTGGGGGACCAAGGAGGGGGGAACTGAATTAAGAAGTGGACATCCAGGATCCAGTGCGACAGAGCTGTGGTGCCATCCCGTGGCAGGGTCCAGTCAGATCATGCGCCTCGACATTACCCCACTGGAAGATCCAATCAGATCGCACCTCATTTCCCTCTGCTTATAGCAGCTGAGCCAGCCCGCAGCTTGGTGAGACATTGCCTTGAGAGCTGTCCTGCTGTTCTTACTTGTTCCAAGTCACAAAACCCCCTTGCTAAATCCTCCTTGTTGTGGTCATTGGGTTGGTACCTGCCAGGCAGTGGAACCCACCCCTTGTGTGGGTGACAAAATTCTGGTGACTCTGATGGGACTGGGACTTGGGTCCTGTGTTAGTAATTTTGAGTCGTTATAAAGAAACTCTCAAGGCTGGGTAGTTAATAAAGAAAAGAGGTTTATTTGGCTCAGTGTTCTGAAGCCTGTATAAACATGGCTTCCTGATGACCCAAACACCTCCCACCAGACCCCACCTCCAACACTGGGGATCACATTTTAACATGGGTTCTGGAGGCCACAGACATCCAAACCATGTCAGGTCCTGACCCCAAACTGCTCAAAGGCTCCCTATGGGTGAAGCAGTGGGTAACAGCAGCTCGCCCCTGCTGACTCGCTCACATCGCCTGAGAGGGGTTGGATGCAGTTCCCAAGGACCTCTCTCTTGGCGTCCAGGCTGCCAGGCTGCCATTTGGACTGTAAGCCAAAAATAAAATTCTAAACCCCCGGCCATCTGAATGGACCCCTCCTCTTTGCCAAGGGCATTCCAAAGTTAACCTGAAAAACTAGCTCTGGCCATAATGGAAGGTGGGGTTGGACATGCCTCATTACACTAGCCTCCGTTTTGGAATTCAGGAAAAGCCAACCAGCATTAACATCAACACAGACCTTAAGTCTGATGAGAAACACTTATAGTCTATTCTCTCTGAAGCCTGCTACGTGAAGGTTTCATCTGTGTGACAAAAAACCTGTTATTGTAACCCAGACT
The DNA here is from genome assembly GCF_009764315.1 of Trachypithecus francoisi. Taxonomy (NCBI): domain Eukaryota; kingdom Metazoa; phylum Chordata; class Mammalia; order Primates; family Cercopithecidae; genus Trachypithecus; species Trachypithecus francoisi. The sequence continues at coordinate 12,124 of NW_022681050.1, read as the reverse complement.
TTCCTATCTACTGATAATAACTCTTGCAACCAGCTGCCAATCAGAAAACTATAAACCTGTGTATGACCTGGAAGCCCCCTGCTTCGAGGTGTCTGCCCTTTCAGATGGAACCAATGTCAACCTTACATGTATTGATGAATGTCTCATGTCTTCCTAAGTGTATAAAACCACGCTTTGCCCTGACCACCTTGGGCACATATGGTTAGGACTTCCTGAGGCTGTGTCATGGGAGCACCCTGAACCCTGGCAAACTAAACTTTCTAAACTGATTGAGACCAGTATCAGATACTTTTGGGTATACAGAGCCTGCCTCAAAGGAGCAGAAGTGGCCACCGGGACCTTCTATCTGTGCTCCTCCGGGCCAGTAAGTGGACGTCACCCTGTGGCTGACTCTAGGCGGCACTCTGGGTCTAATAGCGGGGTCTCTGCAGTAAGTGCCGCACACCTTTGTTTTCTGTTTCTTCTCGGTGCTTCATGCTCTGGGGGATTGAGAGACATCCCTGGGCTGCCACACGGCAGTCTGGATCTGGCTAGCTGACAGTGGGACTGCTTTCAGGAATTAGAATTTTTTTAGAGACATGAGTTTTTTACAGGAAGCCAGTGGCTCTGTCTCCCAGATCCCCATGCTTGCCACAACTTGGGTCACCAGAAGCAGAAACTGGCATTTGATGCATAAAAAGTTGAACCAGGTGTGGGCAAGAATCGTGGGATCTGTGGCACCACCAATCCCACTTCTAAGTCCTGGGCAGCTGCCACCAGGCCCCAAATAAGGAGCCTAAGCTGTGGGGAGTGTTAATCATGGCAGGACACCAGAAGCATCAACGATACGGAAAAACTACAAAAAGAAGAAGGAGACGGGGGAAAGGGGAGAAGCTGATGCCCCAGTTGGCTGAGATTGCCCTTAAGGTGTTTAACAGCTGTGACCAAGTCCAGGAAGGACAAAAGCAACCAACACAAGACAACGATCTACACTACTTACCACGGTTCCTGGCTACAACCAGCCAGGCCTCCCCAAGTGCTGGGATTGCAGGCGGGAGCCATCATGCCCCGCCTGAGGTTATCTTTAAAGAAATAGAAAGCAATGTTTTAGTCAAGCATAACTTGCTTCTATATTCTTGGTTTTTCTTTTCTGTTTTCTTTCTTTCTTTCTTTCTTTTTTTAATGACGGGTCCTTGCTCTGTTGCCCGGGCTGGAGTACATATTGTGATCAGAGCTCTCACTGCAGTCTCAAACTCTTGGCCTCAAGCAATCCTCCTGCCTCAACCTCCCAAGTAGTTGAGACTACAGGTGTGCACCACCATGCCTGGCTAATTTTTAGTTTTTTTTGTGAAGGTGTGGTCTCTCTGTGTCGGCCAGGCTGGTCTTGACCTCCTGGCCTTAAGCAATCCTCCTACCTCAGCCTACCAAGATGTTGGGATTACAGGTGTGAGCCACCATGCCTGACCTAGTTTTTCTTAATGGGTCTAAATTGTTTCATGTAACCAGGATTTCCCATGCTGTCGTTCAACGTATTCCCCTGCTCAAGGTAATTAGCCTAGGAAACGAAGATTGCTTAGGAACACTAAAGGATAAGGTTTTTGCATGCATGTAACTTTCTGTATTCTTTTTGAAGTCTTTTGACTGTCATTCTGGTTAAATGAGTAACTATTATTTAGCAGTGACCTAGGAGTTGTTTTTTGTTGTTGTTGTTGTTCTTTCTTAGACGGGGTCTTGCTCTGTCACCCAGGCTAGAGTGCAGTAGTGCAATCACCCAGCTTACTGCAGTTTCAGCTTCCTGGGCTCAATCAATCCTCCACTTCAGCTCTCTGAGTATGTGGGACTACAGGTGTGCGCCACCATGCCCAGCTAATTTTTGTATTTTTTGTAGAGTTTCACTATGTTGCCCAGGCTGATCTTAAACTCCTGGGCTCAAATGATCTGCCCGCCTCAGCCTTCCAAAGTGCCAGGATTACAGGCTTGAGCCACTGTACCCGGCCTAGCAGTAACCTAGGATTCTGTTGAAGGAAATACTTTGAACTTTTTGACAACTTTGGCAGATTTCCCTGGAATCCAAATCCTAAATTAAGCCTTTTGTCCTGAAATTAACTTTGAGATTTTTTCAGGTGGGTCCCCTGGAGAGTCTCAAAGGATGTCTCTCTCTTCTTGGGAAGATATTAAATGATTAGGCTTATTTGATTAATAATATAAGAAGGTTTGTCAAATAAGAAATGGTCATTAACTTTCTTTCAGTGTGTTATCAAAACATGTGCAATTGCATGGGATTCCTAAAATACTGACATGTGTCATACTGCAATTATTCTGTGCGCCACAGAAATACTAAAATGTTCTTGTCAGTTGTAAACTCTCATCAGATATTTCACTATGGCTATTCTGGGGTTTTATCATCCACAGTTTATTTATTTACTTTTTAGTTTTTAGTTTTTAGAGACAGAGTCTTCCTCTAGACCCCAGGCTGGAGTGTAGTGGTGCAATCTTGGCTCATTGCAACCTCTGCCTCGTGGGTTCAAGCGATTCTCCTGCCCCAGCCACCCTAGTTGCTGGGATTATGGGTGCATGCCACCATGCCCGGCTGATTTTTACATTTTCAGTGGAGACGGGGGTTTCACCATGTCGGCCAGGCTGGTCTCGAACTCCTGACCTCAGGTTTTTTGCCCATCTCGGCCTCCCAAAGTGCTGGGATTACATCATTAGCCACTATGCCTGGCCCATAGTTATTTTAAATTCTTCTCTGGAAGTAGCTGCAATCACCTATAATCCAAAACTGCTAACCAAATTAAGCAAAACACATGAAATTAAGTAATTGATAAGGATGATGTTTATATTACTTAAATGTTTTGTTTTCCAGATTCAAGTGCCTTTTCTGTCATAAACTATTTGTAGTTTGCAGTCATCTGGTAATGCATCCTTCGTGACTATGGGTGAAAGCATTTGCTTTTTCTCCCTACTTGATTCCTCCAAAATTCAGAAACTATTTGTGAATATTCTTATTTTTATTTATATAATTTCAGTAAAAATCTGCTTTCTTTTGTTGCAGTTGAGACAGGGTCTCACTCTGTCACCCAGGCTGGAGTGCAGTGATGTGATTATGCATCCTGGGCTCAAGTGACCCTTCTGCCTCAGTCTCCTGCATAGCTGGGACCACAGATGTGCACCACCATGCTTTGCTAAGCTTTTAAAAATGTTTTTGTAGAGATGGGGGTCTCATTACATTGCCCAGGCTGGTCTCGAACTCCTGGGCTCAAGCAATCCACCCATCTCAGCCTCCCGAAGTGCTAGGATTATAGGCATGAGCCACTGAGCCCAGCTTCTCTCTCTTTAAGAGAAAGATACAATTAGAAGCATCGGTTATATCACCAAGGTTTGGACTGGACGTCATATTTAACAATGTGCATAAAATGTCTGGCTTAAAGAGTTCCCAGCCTTACATTGAGTGAATGAAAATCGTCACTTCCAGGCAGGCCTAAGAACCTTAAGACTGTAAGGTGAAATCTAAAGTCGGCCTTGGAGCCGGCCGTGGTGGCTCACACCTGTAATCCCAGCACTTTGGGAGGCTGAGGTGGGTGGATCACATGAGGCCAGGAGTTTGAGACCAGCTTGGCCAACATGACAAAACCTCGTCTCTAATAGAAACACAGAAATTACAGCCGGCAGTAGTGGTTCACCCCTGTAATCACAGCACATTGGGAGGTCGAGGCAGGCAGATCACCTAAGGTCAGGAGTTCAAGACTAGACTGGCCAACATGGTGAAACCCCATCTCTACTAAGAATACAAAAATTAACTGGGTGTGGTAGTGGGTGCCTGTAATCTGAGCTACTCAGGAGGCTGAGGCAGGAGAATCGCTTAAACCCAGGAGGCAGAGGTTGCAGTGAGCTGAGATTGTGGCACTGCACTCCAGCCTGGGCAACAGAGCCAGAGTTGGTCACACACACACACAAATAATAAAATAAATAAATACATACATACATAAAGTTGGCCTTGGTTTGGCTTCCTAGCTGCTGGAGGCTCTAACCCTGAGCTTTTCTACATGATTGATGTGGAGAGAAATGTTAAGCTTCTAAGGAAAGCAGAGTCCAGTGGCGATTAGACCATAACCCTGTGCATTAGCTGCACGTCCTTGTTACCTGCCTGTAAACTGGATTAGATCCTAAGTTCCTCCAGTATCTGGTCATAACTAAATCCCGATGGAGTTTGTGGCCCTCTTCCAGTTGAGACTAGGGATGCTTCAGAACGTTCAGGGGATTTTTCCTTCTTAAATCTGACCAACTAGGGGACCTCAGTATCAGAACTGGGGACAAACTAGACCTGTAGGACACTGCGGTCCCCTTGTCTTAAAGCAATGGAGGCTATCTCTTCATTTGTAAGAGCCACAGAGAAGAAGCTGTGGGGTCCCCTCTCATTGTCCGTGTTCCACTCTGTCTGGCTCTCAAATCACATCACAAGCCGCCTGGCAAACTACAAAGTTCTGTCTGTATCCCACCTCACCTCACCATCACTCCATGGGCTTGCTTCTTCCTGCCACTTTCTTTTTTTTTTTTTTTTTTTTTTTGAGACGGAGTCTCACTCTGTCGCCCAGGCTGGAGTGCAGTGGCGCAATCTCGGCTCACTGCAAGCGCCGTCTCCCGGGTTCACGCCATTCTCCTGCCTCAGACTCCGGAGTAGCTGGGACTACAGGCGCCCGCCACCTCGCCCGGCTAATTTTTTGTATTTTTAAGTAGAGACGGGGTTTCACCGTGTTAGCCAGGATGGTCTCGATCTCCTGACCTCGTGATCCACCCGTCTCAGCCTCCCAAAGTGCTGGGATTACAGGCGTGAGCCACCACGCCCGGCCTTTCCTGCCACTTTCAACACTCCCTCCTAGAGTGCGGAACCCATCCAGATGGTTGGGGTGGTCCCCATCCACCTCCTGGGAAAGGACTTCTTAGAAACTTGCCAGGCCCACATTTCCTTCTCCCCAAAAGAAGGAAATAATACTTGAGTTATCCTTGCCAGATTTGGCCACAGAAATGGCTTTTACTGAGATTCCCATCGACACAGCCTTGCCATTGTGTCCGGAGTTGGTTCCTTCCTGCCGGTTCGTGGTCTTGCTGATCAAGAATGGAACCACGGACCTTCGCGGTGAGTGCTACAGCTCTTAAAGATGGCAGGGCCCAAAGAGTGAGCCGTAGCAAGGTTTATTGTGAAGAGCCAAAGAACAAAGCTCCCACTGCATTGAAGGGGACCCAAGCAGGTTGCCACTGGTGGCTGGGGGGGATGGCCAGCTTTTATTCCCTTATTTGTCCCTGCCCATGTCCTGCTGACTGGTCTATTTTACAGAGTGCTGATTGGTCCATTTTACAAACCTCTAGCTAGCTATGGAGCACTGATTGGTGTGTTTTTACAGAGCACTGATTGGTGCATTTTACAAACCTCTTGAAAGACAGAAAAGTTCTCCAAGTCCCCACGTGACCCAGGAAGTCCAGCTGGCCTCTTCTCTCACCATCACTACCCACTCTGCTGTCCAAAAGCTACCTGAGTCCTGAGGCACCATTCAGCACCAGTGACAACCGCATGGGATATAGCTAGGGACACTCGCAAGGATGCCATTTGCTCAGAGGGATTAGCTCTAGTGAAAGAGCTGGATCAGGAAGGTTTATGGGGTCCTGGTTTGGACTAGGTTCTGTTCAGAATGGATATATGAGCCAGGCACAGTGGCTCACGCCTGTAATCCCAGCACTTTGGGAGGCTGAGGCGAGCAGATCATTTGAGTTCAGGAGTTTGAGACCAGCCTGGCAAACATGGTGAAACCCCATCTCTACTAAAACTACAAAAATTAGCCAGGTGTGGTGGTGCATGCCTGTAGTCCCAGCTACTCAGGAGGCTGAGGCAGGAGAATCGCTTGAACCCGGGAGGTGGAGGTTGCAGTGAGCCGATATTGTGCCACTACACTTCAGCCTGGGTGACAAGAGTGAAAACTCCATCTCAAAAAACCCCCAAAAGCCCATAACGGTATGTGGTCAGAGCCCGTTCCTGCACTGTTATTAGAGTTACTTCACCGCCCAAGCCATGAGGGCACAGCAGAGGTCCCTCCCTAGACTCCTTTACTCATGTGGTCTCAGACAACCACAGTGCTGTGGACTGACATGTCACTCACTGCACAGGGTGGTGTTTGTGCCGTCGCTAGCACCTGCTGCTGTACCTGGATAAATACTTCCGTTCAGGTTGAATTGGGAACATCCAAGCTTTTAAAGCTAGCTAGATCTCTCAAAGGGCCAACTGTAGAAAGTCTCCCGGCTGGACTTCCTGCATTACATTTCCAATGTCCAGATTATGTTCAGCTGGCTTCCTCCAGTATACGATTTCTTCTGTGTTCTGCCCTACGGTTTTTAATGCTCTCCCTCATATTTGGGCTAAGCACTGGGCTTCTCTTTAGCCTATTTTAACAAACGTCTGCAAGAGACTCCCACCAAGATCATGTCGACCCAATCCATTAGACTTAGTTAAACTCAGTCCAGCTGGAAACTGGAACCAACATAACCCAGAGACTTGGTTCAAATTTAACATGCACCTGAGTGCCTCTCTTCAGTAAATGGCTTCAGTTGCTAGATTGGCCACCGCACTGCCTCTGAGGTCCCTGCCGAGATGAGCAAGTGGCTGCCACTCCAGCACCATGGTAGAACACAACACTGTCTGCCAACAGGTTTGTGCCAGTCCTATAAGAAGGATCGTGAGTGACTGATGAGTCTAAATTTTAAAGAGAGCCACATGGCCATTTGCTGACTAGGGGTTACAAAGGTACTCTGAGTTCCCGAAAACCTAAAGCTTTTTGTCTATGGCACTTTCAGGGCTCACCTGAACCAGTCAATCACAGCTCACTTGTACTGCCCAATCAGAACTAAGCTGTTTCAATCCTTCATTTGCATAAAGAGATATAATTGGGAACTTGGACAGGGACTTTCGCTATGAAACCCAAGCTTTCTCTTGTTCTCTGGAACAAATAATGTTTAGAGTTCTAATACTCTATGCCTTCTTCCTAGAACTGGGTCGAAACCACTCTTTCTGAAACTTAATCCTGAGTGCTAAACAATTTCATTCCTCTAACCGAGGCCTACATCCCTAATCAGTAGGAAGTAGCTAGAGTGGCATCTCCCCTTTTCCTCAAGATTGAGAAAAGTACATAAAAAGGGGGCAGAGGGGATTTGGGCCGGGCGCGGTGGCTCACGCCTGTAATCCCAGCACTTTGGGAGGCCGAGGCAGGTGGATCACCTGAGGTCAGGAGTTCAAAACCAGCCTGGTCAACATGGTGAAACCCCGTCTCTACTAAAAATACAAAAATTAACTGAGTGTGGTGGTGCACACCTGTGATCCCAGCTACTTAGGAGACTGATGCAGGAGAATTGCTTGAACCTAGGAGGCGGAGGTTGCAGTGAGCTGAGATTGTGCCACTGCCTCCAGCCTGGGTGACAGAGTGAGACTCCATCTCAAAAAAAAAACAAAAACAAAAACAAAAAAACAAAAAACTTGGTGGGGGGGGGGATTTGTAACTGCATCAGAATAATCTGGTTCAACTTTTTTTTTGTTGTTTTTTTGGGTTTTTTTTTTGAGACAGTCTCACTTTGTCACCCAGGCTGGAGAGCAGTGGCACGATCTCAGCTCACTGCAACCTCCACCTCCCAGGTTCAAGCGATTCTCATGCCTCAGCCTCCTGAATAGCTGTGACTACAGGTGCACACCATCATGCAAAGCTAGTTTTTGTATTTTTACAGAGACGGGGTTTCACATGTTAGTCAGGTTGGTCTTGATCTCCTGACCTCAAGTGATCCACCAACCTCAGCCTCCCAAAGTGCTGGGATTACAGGCAGGAGCCACTGTGCCCAGCTTGGTTTAATTTTTATGTAACAAGTTGTGAGTCGTTTTTCAGCGGCCGTGGACCCTCAGGTTAAAGTTCGCATACCCTGAGCATGCCCGGTGAACAAAGCATACCACCGTGGGGGGACCTAAGTGCTCTAACCAAGGAACAGGGACTGAATGAAGAAGCAGACACTGTGGGCAGGATCCGGGGGCCACTCAGATGGAGCTCTGGTGTCCCCCCCACGGCAGGATTCAGTTACATCACACCTTGTTACCCTATGCTTCTAACGTTTGACCCAGTGCCCAGCTCAGAGACACACTGCCTTGGAAACTGTCCCTGCTGGTTCCCTGTTACAAGAAATAAAATGCCACTGCTAAATCCTCCTTGGTTATGATCACTGGGTGATCATTGCATGACACTGATATTGAGGCAGGAGAATAGGGTCTGGAGACAGGGAACCTAAGGCTGTTTCACACCGACATCCTAGAACTAAATTGAAGGGAGAACCCTAACTTTCCATACCTGAGTAACAGAAGGACCAGAGGCTACTCCCTTTGCAAACCCCCAACCTTTTCTGCTAGGCAGATGGGAAATTGGCTGTCCACAACCAATCAGATTCATTGAAGGTCCAGTCTTTGTTGGCAACTTTGTAACTTCACTCCAGCCTCTGAATGGCTGCTGTCCACAACCAATCAGACTGATTGCTGGCCGGGTCTTCGTTTCAATAGAAGTATAACTTTGTAACTTCACCCTAGTCTCTGATTGGTTGAACAGGAGTGTAACCTTTGTAACTTCACTTCAGCCTTTGGTTCGCTGCTTTCTGCAACCAATCAGACTGATTGCAGGCCACCACTTCATTTACATGAGGTGAGCATGACATGGCCATTGGGAAACTTCTAGAGGATATTTGGACCCAAGAAGATTCTGTATCCAGGCCCTTGAGCCGCTGCTCGGTCTGCTCCCAAACCATGGAGTGTACTTTCCTTTTCAATAAATCCCCATTTTCATTCTTCTGTCACTTCATTCTTTCTTTGCCTTGCTGGGCATTTTGTCCAATTCTTTGTTCAATATGCCAGGAACCTGGACAACTTGTAGTCACAACCCTCTACCAGTGACAATATAGTTTAGATTTGTGTCCCCACCCAAATCTCATGTTGAATTGTAATCCTCAGCGTTGGAGGAGCTCCCTGGTGGGAGATGATTGGATCATGGGGGAGGACTTTCCCCTTGCTGTTCTCGTGATAGCGAGTGAGATCTCACAATATCTGGTCATTTAAATGTGTGCAGTACCTCCCCCTCCTCTCTCTTCCTCACTCTCCGACCATGGAAGACGTGCCTGCTTCTCCTTTGCCTTCTGCCATGATTGAAAGTTTCCTGAGGCCTCCCCAGCCATGCTTCTTATACAGCCAATGGAACTGTTAGCCAACTGAACCTCTTTTCTTATAAATTACCCAGTTTCCGGTGTTTCTTCATAGCACTCCTGAACGGACGAATACACTCACGGAGAGACAGAATCCACCTGCTGTGTGGTAACATCCTGACCCAGCACATCTGGGGCCCAGCACGTCTCCATGGGGTGGTGGGAGGAGCATTAACAACAGAGGCAGCACCTGGCACCTTCTGCAGGTGATGGGAAGACCGAGGGCAGGAAAAGCAAACATGCTCAGCACTGTGCTTAGCCCAGGGCAACTCTGAGACAAGAGAGGGGCCAGAGCCGGATGCAGCTGGGAGGAGGTGGCCTTACCAGAGTTTTGAGGAGTGCACAGGAAAGTGCACAGAGCCCAGCCCAGTATGGCAGCTGTGCTCTCATTTCCTTGCAGCCTTTAGGGGCTACCTGGCTGGGGTAGTGGCCCTGCTGAAGAGAACCTGCCCCTAGAGGCCATGGGGGCAAGAGCACCTTTCAAAGGTGAGCAAATGTGCTCCAATTTGCAGCAGCAAAGCTGCCAGAGGTCCCAGGAAGCCCAGGCTCATCTCACTTACCTAGCCATCTCTGGTAGCATCAGTGTGTGGGAGTGTGTATGCAGGCAGAAGAGAGGAAAAAGACCTGCACCAGAACACCTTTCCAGAACACCCTTCTCCCTTGAATACCTGAGTGCCTAGAGCCTGGCTCCAGCTCCCAGCAAGCCCCCTCCCCAAAGCCACCACAGCCACTGGGCCTCCCTTTGGCAATGCCTGAGGGCCCAAATATAGCCACCTGGCCTCTGGGGACTTCTTTCCTTTGGAGCTAGAAAAACAGCAGCTGAATGTGCCTGGCTGCGTCAGGGCCCCGCCCACTCACCTAGAGAAAGGCCCTGCTGTGGATGGAGCCTCCCAGCCTAGGAAACCTGGCTCTGGCCTCCCCTGCAGGCCTGTGATGTCTGACTCCAGAGGCCTTCTCCTCTGGGCTTTTCCATGCCTGTGAACTGGGCCCCATTCATTTCCCTGTGGTTTTATGGGGATGTCCAATGGGTTCAGGATGTTGCAGTGCGCCCAGGAGGAGACGGGTCAGTGACAGGCCCAAGCTGTGACTAGTGGGCCACCCAGTGGCCACGGTACCCTCTGCTGGAGACTGGCAGCAGGGTGCATGGCCAGCTGTGGGTTGGGGTCCATCAGTCAGGCAGCTACACTTCCTCCCGACCCCGCCTCCCCGACCTAGGCCAGGGGCTCTGCCTGTGGCTCCCTCTCTCTAGGCCTCCACTTTCCAGCTCCCAGACCCCAGCCCCACCCAGCCTGGCCCGGGACAGAGCTGCCACCAAGATCTTTTCCACTTTCCCTCCCAGCAGCCTGCAATTCAGTGCCCCACAGACCTCTGTCTCTTGCAGACAGAGTTTCTATCACGCTACCCTCCATTTCCAGCCGCTAAAAACACAGCAGGTCCCACATAAAGATGGCCGCCACCAGCACCCTGTGGGCTGCCCAGCCATGGAGAAGGGGCTGTGCTCGGGCACTCTGCTTCTGAGACAGGCCCAGCAGCTGCCTTCATGGCCTCAGCAGAGCCCACAGGCTCCAAGCCTGCAACAAGGACCTGCCTAAGTCCTTGAAAATGTGGTGTTCAGAAGAAATGAAGGTGAAACTGGCTGGGAGCAATTCTTCTGATTTTGTTTCAAGACAGGGTCTCACTCTGTTGCTCAGGCTGGAGTGCAGTGGTGCAGTCATGGGTCACGGCAGCCTCAACCTCCTGGGCTCAAAGGATCCCTCCTGCCTCAGCCTCCTACGTAGCTGGGACAACAGGCACATGCCACCACAACAGGATGACTTTTTTTTTTTTTTGTAGAGATGGGATCTCACTTTGTTACCAATGCTGGTCTCAAGTTCCTGGACTCAAGCAATCCTCCCACCTTGAACTCCCAAAGTGCTGGGATTATGGGGTGATCCACCGCTCCCTGCATGCAACACTTATCAAAGTTCCACGTTAGCAGTTTTCAGCAAGAGCTAATTGAACATGCTCTGTGAGTGGCCTCATTCCGTTAGCAGGAGCCACCCACAGAGTGTGACAAAGGGCCTGGTGCCTGAGCACAGAAGGGGCTGCTTCTCTTGCTTAAGTCTTTGGAGATGAATGTTGGAGATGAATGTTGGAGATGAATGTTGGAGATGAATGCATTTCATCTTTGGCCAACAGCCACGCCCTTCTGCCCAGGCCCAGATCAACTCTTAATCATTTCCAAAGCCACTCTGAGTGTCCTGAGAAAGGAAGGGTTGGCATGTATTTCTCATCAATTGGCAGGTACTTGGGATCCTGTGAGGAGAGCATGAGACTGTACGAGGGGTCCCTGCACTGGTTCCAGATGAGAGCCCTGACTCCCACTTACCCCACCCCACCCACTCCGCACTGCTCAGCTCAGTTCTCCGTCCTGGGTTGCGGGGCCCTATTTGCGACGGTGAATCCTTAACTCACTGCAACTCTGGCTGCTGGCAGCTGGGCTTGGCCTGAAACTTTCTGTCCCCAAACTCCACTGGGGACCCACCTTCCAGCCACCCCAGGGTGCCACCACCAGAGCCAGGGGCCAGCCCCACCTTGTTCACTCCTGCTCAGAACCCACCTGTTTTCTCCACCCCCATCCGCTACCTGCAGCATCAGAAGGACATGAGGGCAGCAAACAGCCCCTGCAGCTGGCCTCAAACATCATGGCCAAGGCTGTGCCTGGGAAGCGGACTCTCTGTGGTGCCAGCTCCCTCCTCAGTGCCCTTGACCTTTGTCTGGGTCCCTGCTTGATGTGACCCACCTGGCTGCGCCAGAGCTCCACAGGCACTGTCCCGACTCCCAGCCCCCCAGAGGGAGGGAGAGGCTGAGACCACACGGGAAGCAGAGACTCAGC